>NC_092180.1:5999390-6299390 GCF_043641665.1 Enoplosus armatus
TGAAAACATCTTCACCACTTTGTCCACAAAGCATTTAGCAAAGAATAAAAGTGTAAACTGACACACCCAAATACAGAACACACAACAAAAGATGTTTGCTTCATCTGATTGCATGTTTTCTTTAACTGCAGTGTGTTGAGCTCTCAGGGCATTAAAAGTATGATTTAACAGCCTGCAGACAGCCTTAAAGATGCACATGCTCTATGTGGAAGCACAGACAGAACATGTATGGATGATTAGACGCTGTGTACTTTAGCCTATATAACAATTACTACTACTACTGCATCGCAGCAGATCTTTTGTCATGTTACGTTCAACACACTACATGTAGGCCACGGCACATTTACCCTCAACAAGCCTCCGAATGTGCAGGCCAAGAATCATTATCATTATAATTTTGACTGTCATACAAAGTGTAAATGGACACAAGATGTCTTTGACTCATTAATATACAACATAATCTGCATTTAGGTAAGAAGGTCGCAGCTGTGAATCAGCCATGATAACTGCCATTGCATCATTTTGTTGTAGTTTGATGAGAGCTTGATGAAGGAGGGCCGCTGTGTGTTAAATAAAAAGAATGAAGTACACAAACAAAGACAAAACATATAAGTGAAGAATATATTCAGATGTGAGTTTGACAGGACAAAGGATGGGATTCAAACCCATAATAATCAGGTGTCTATGCAAGCTGGTGCGGTTTGGTCAGCCAAGGCCACAGTCACATTTATACGGTGGTTATAATCCAGTATGTCTACATTAGTCATTACGATTCTCACAGTCATCTCACCTGCAGAGAGGTAAACTATCTACATGCAGCCAGCAGAGATGCTGCTGCACTGCTGCTGCGTTGCACCGATGCAGTGTGGATAGTCAGTAATGGCGACGGCATAATTGCTTTTTTTTTTGGGACAATGGTGGCGCATTTGTTTTACTGCTTCATGTGTATGCTTAATATTCAAACTGTTCATCTGCCACTGCCTTGTCACTCATAACAAAAGGAGGGAAATCATTATGGATCAGCAAAGGAAGACTGACAGTAACTATTAACGAACATGTAAAATATTTCTACAGTTCAGGTGTTGAGAAATATCCATGTGAGTTTTGGCCAGCCTTGCTTTTATTCTGCATGATGCTTTGTTTTGAGAAAAAAAAAATGCATCCTAACCCAAGGTATGTTTGTATTCTTTTCCTGAGGGTGCTCCTCTCCTTCTCTTTCACTCTCTCTCTGTATCTTTGGAGCTTGTCACTTCTAACCTTAATTCTCCTTTTTTTGTTTTGTTTTTTTTCTTCTTTGTTTTATTTTTTTGGTAAACCTTCCGACTTCTGGATTTTCTACATTCATAACATTTTGTAGACAGCAATATGAGATGTGATTGAAAAATGGAATATGTGCAATGTTGACTAAAGAAAAATATAATATATTCAATAAAAATTCAGAAAACAGAAGTGTTTTCAGATGTGCTTTTTTTGTAAAGCCATTACTACAAACCCACACACTAACAGTCATGTATGTCATGTGCCTGTGGGTCATGCTTTTTCTTTTCTATACATGTTTTTATAAATAATCAACATTCTTACTGATGTTTTTTCTTCAACACACCTTACCAACAACTATGAGAAGTATATTATTCAATCTTCTGCTCAGTTACAGTCCAGTGCGCCTGCAGAGCAGCTGCACAACATTCAACTCATATAACAGTCTCATGTTTGACCTGTAAGACTCCAGCTTTAATGCCTTTTTCATCATCTGTGACGTAAAAACATCAGATTTCCACATAGTCAGAGAAATACAAAGCCTGCATCTTAGTGCACAACGCAGAGCGTCTCTCCTGATTGGCTGCCGACCGCTGAAGTGTCACACTGGACGGCAGTTGAGGAGGTTGTACCAGCGTCTGTTTAAAAAGTAGTTTGGCCGACTTTGCTGCAATTGAGCAACGGAGCGGAGAGCATCTGAGCAGCAAACTGAAACGAATCGAGCTGTTCCCTCCATCATAGTTAGCTTTGTAGTTAGGTCATCTAGGTCATTTTGGGACAACTCTGTTTGTAAAAGTTAAACCTGCGTTTGTGCTCTCTCATATATTAGTCGACAAATTAGTCTATTGACAGGAGCTAATACGGTTTAAACTCCAGGGCAGGGTGGTATCAGCAGCCTTACTGGTACTTTAAAAAGGAGGTCATTTTCTGTATTGTGATTGCACAAAGTCATAGTTTCCTTGCTTCTTTTACACAGTTGTGATCATGGTGTGATGATAATCTAGAGAGACAGAGGGAAGCAGGTTACTCTCTTCTCTGGCCAGGTGGTGGTTTCTCAAATGAAAATTTCACCATCCTTTTGCCCCGCTGCTTCAGCACCACAGCAAAAGCAGCAAGATTACAAGAACACCATTGCAAGAAATCATGTAGTACATTAAACATTGTTTCACTCTGAAATACAAACCAATATTACTATAAACTATTCGGCTACTGTATTCTCAGTGTTAAAAAACTAAACGATAATGCAATCCAGCACTTGGTGTCAGCATACAGAGAAGCTAATTTGCTAAAGCTCAGCATGTCTCCCACCCTGACTGGAACTGTTTTGTTTGTTGTTGGCTGAATGTTGGGACATGTTTATGTACATCGCTCGTGTCCCTCAGACAGAATCAGCTCTGTCAGCAGGGGTTGAGTATCACAGTGACAGAACGTTTTTATCTACAGTGGCCTTTTACAGTGGTTGCTTTTGAAACTTGATGCCCGAGCCATTCATGTTCGACACTGTTTAAATATTTTAAATGGGTCCGTTGTGGTGCAATTACTTGACTCTTGGACAAACACCAGTTCATCCATCAGGCTGGTGATGGACACTCTGCAGCCGGGCTGTGCTTTGCCTCCTCACTGCAAAACACACAAGTCCTGCGAGGATGCTGTTCAACCTTCAACAAAACCTTCACAGACCAGGGAAAAGCAACAAATAGTCACCATTATGTATTATTTTTAATGCTCCACAAACCTTTGAGAAACTTAAAAGGCGTTTGTCATGAGTTTGTTGTGCTTGACAGCGACCCTGAAAGGTCGATGTATGACTCCGGGATCAGCTTGTGGTGAGGAAAATTAGACCAGCGTTGAAGATATATATAGTAGTTCACCCTCTACAACTGTCTCCACAAAACGAGACAAGGTACACAAGGTCTATCCTGCACAATCACAGAGGCACGTGCACACACACACATGCACAAAGCAACCACAAACACTAACAAGCAGTAGATGTTTGCCACACACCCACACCAACTCATTCAGGCGGCTGCTTCGTCATCGTGAGCCAACCTGAAAAAGCAGCAATGCAGAACATTCAACAGTCATTGGCAGTTTTGCTGTTGCATAAACTATGAATATGAACAAATGAGTCGGTCTGAGACGGAGTTGAAAACATTTGTTACTTGATTTTTGTTTGTATGTTATTTTTCTGATTAGTACTTTCAGACACTGAAACAAATATAACAATGCTGTTGTTCTTTTAATGTATATTCTGTAATTCTCACAGTCTAAAATGATTTATTCTTGTATTTTAAGAGTTTTAATTTTGTGTTTGAAGTATTATTTATAAAATCAAATTAAATTGGAAAACGTTTTGCGAGTTTATATTGTAGCATCCTAAGATAGACATAAAAATAAACCTCCCAGCATGCACCACAGCAACAGTATGTGTTATTGCATTGTAACCTGTGTTATTGTGATTAACAATGTGTTCTACAATGTTTCCATACTTGTATCGTATGGAATTAGTTAATAACAGCAAATGCAGTTAAGACCATGAGTGGTGTTGAGAGCACAATTGGTATTGTGCTCCACAATATAAGTGCTTATAGTTGGCTGTCTCAGATTCAAGAGTATATTAGCCGTGAACCCAAAGGTTAGTGGCAAAAAGCCCTGGCTCTTACGGTTATACTCAGGCGGAAAGCTGACACAAAATTTCACTTGATTAAAAGGTCAGAGTTTGCAAAGCGTGTTAATGTGAGTGTTGATTAGTGTGAATCATTACCTCAAAGATGGGTCGAGGTTAAAATAGTTTCAGTGCATTTGTGGCCGAGGAAAATGCATAATTTTAGTTTATAAATTTGTTTAATTAGAACCGTTACAGACCATACAGACAGAAGAAAACAAGTCTGAGTGCCGCCACAGCAGCGTCTCAGCTTCACACTTGTCACAGCGTCTGTTGCTTCTGTCAGTGTCTGCTACTGTCTTCCAGGAAAAGACCCCATCACTCACAGAGGTGTAAGACAACACCTGACAGGAAACAATATCTCACATGGTCGGAGGCTGCTCTCATACATTCATGCCAGTGAATTTGGTGTTCACCGTTTCCCCTCTGCATGGAAACCCAACGCCACCGTACTGCACGCTGCTGGCCTCTGAAACCCAATCGCCCAAATCCCAAAAGGTACCTGCCCGCTCCTTTACAAACAACGCTTGTGTCGCAGGGCTGCGGATGGAAAAGTTGTCAGCAACAATTGTGCTCGCTGCCATAGACAAACTGTTCTTTTACGTCCAGAAAATGTCAGTAGGCCTTCTGCCAGACAAATACAGCATGACTCAGGCCAGTGACCTCCCCAGGGGAACATTTACCAGCTTCTGCACTTAGAACCAGTGGCGCTGACCTTGGACTTACTCCCCTGGCATGCTCCTTTCACTCTCGATTTATTAAATTTGACAGTCAATGACATTGGATAGATGTGGTGTAAAGGATAGATATAGCGTTTTACAGAATCGCTGTCATATTTGTGTAATGTGTCTGAGATAATAGATTTATGGAGACATAGAGAAATAGAGATTGAGAGATTGAGAGATAGATAGATAGATAGATAGATAGATAGATAGATAGATAGATAGACAGACAGACAAATGAATGGATAGACAGTTGATCAATAGATCAATATAAAAATAGATAAGTTCACTGAATGCAAACACCCTGTCAAACTGCAGTATGAGATCAAGTCTCAGGAAGAATTTGTGGAAAAGAGAGCTGGAGAAAAAGACGAGAAACAGCAGCGCAATCCCAAATCAACAAAGTTACATCAAACCATCAGCGGTTTCTATTGGTTTTATCTCACAGCCCAACAGCTGCTTTGAAGTGGGAGGCTTAAGCAGCTAGTTAGGTTTCAAATCTTTCTGCACACAAAGTGAGAAGAAATCCCAGTTTGGGTTGTCAGGATAAGGTGTTATTAGTCTGATAAGACTGCCCTAAGTGTGAATTCAATCCAAATGTGGTTCACTTCTCGCAGCTTTCTTACAAACAGGAAGGTAAAGGATACTTTCTGACATTTTTTTGGTTTAATAAGAACCATCTCATCCACATGTTCATGGTGTTTGAATGTTTATGCTTTCTACTTGGGTTTTTTCTGCAGCAAAGCCTTCTGGGGTTCAATATTTTCGTTAACTCGTTATCAAAATGTCAAATCTCAGATGCTCAGAGCTGCACTCCACCCAGAATAGAGCCTCTGACAGATCTTCATCCATCTCTGACACTTCAAGGTGTGAGAATGAAAAGAGGTCAATGGTCAAAGTGTCCAAAACAGGCCCAGGTCTGGTCTGGCATCTCGGTGTCGGGGCCTCCCACGACGTGTAAGTGTATCCTCGCTGCCAATCATCGCCCCTGTCTCCAAGGCAAGGTGGAGGAGAGTCTATTTCTGTTTGGGGACCAAAAAATGTGTTTTCTATGCTCATGTGGTTTAAGAGCCCAAACAGGAGACGGAGTGTGTCCATTTCCACCTCGCTCATCCCTCCACTGGGGGCCAGACAGAACGTTTCCTCAGACCGTGATGCATGATAGTCCAAAGTAGTCGCACAGCTGGGTCACCGCTGAGCACCTTGCCGCTCCGACACGTTCGTGAACAGCAGCTCAATTCATTCTGTAGCAGATTGCGCGATTCAGTCACCGCCAGTGCAGCTCGCTCTCAAATTGATACAGCTTGAAAAGAGAGAAGAAACGAGGCAGTGATCTCACTGACATCTGAATTAGTCATGTGATCGGTCTCGCTCCGCTCGTCTGCAAGAGATCAATTGAAGTGTATTCCCCAAACTCCCGAGGATGCTGGGAGCAGAGAAGCAGGTTGTAACTTCGAGGGAGTGGGGAGGGAGGAAAGGGGAGGCTGGTTTCAGTGTTGAAAAGCACTTGGGTGAAGTGTATGAAGGGAAATTTCTGTTTGTTGTCATGGTAACAGGCAGTGTGGTCTGTAGCAAAAACATATCCCTAGCATAGAAGCTTGATCAGGATCCAGCGGCTCCTCGCAGCACAGCTCTCCTCCTCCATTTTGAACGTGGGAACGCTGATTGTGTTGCAAATGTTTAATGATCCATGATGCTCTGAATCATATGAAATACACAGATCAGCAGAGCTGAAGAGAAACAGGGAGAGTTTCATGCGTAAAACTCGGCTGTAGTACTATCAGGGTGGATGTAGGCTTCATAAATGGGAGGCGAGTCACTGAATTGTTGTGGGGAGCATGGGGAAGACATTTCTTTTTATGGTGTGTGGGATTTCAATGCAACCATGCGTGAAGGTGAGAGAAAAAAAATGTCAACAACAGTAACATTTACTGTAAGGGTGATACTGAACAATGTAAAAGTCAGATTTTAAGCACCATCAGGTGTAAACATCGTTCTGACAGCGTGAGGAATAAAACCACATAAACAGGATTATAAACAGTGTTGGATGGCACCCAAATATTTTCAGTGACTTGTAAATGTGATTACCTTGTCATGGTTACTTACAGAGAAATACTCTGTAAGTTAGAAATACTGTACTTTCCTCAGGCCATTCAAACAGCAGCAGTGCAGGACATTTTTGAGATGTCCTGGCAGATTCGAGCCGTTCTGCAGAATAAACACTGTATCTCTGCAGGGCTGGTGGATTCCTGGCTGGATTTTGACTAAAATCAGCAGGATCTAGACCTTTATCCTGCTTATTCTTGCCTTTTTGCGGGGTCTTGTAACCTGTTCTGTAAGGATATGGTCTTAAACTTATGAGGCATTCTTTCATGTTATTATGCCATGTTTGTACAGTCCTGGATAAAAGTTGGTCTTCACTGGATGTCATGTCATTACCAAGTGTAACACATCTTTTAATAATGACACAAAGAAAACTACCCGTCTTTACTTTAATGATGTCCCATTACTTTAGAAATATTTGAGTGTAAATAATACTGTAATCAAAGTTATTAGTATAAGTATTATCTTTTTATCTTAGTTGTATTGAAAGTTTATTTGGTATTTTCAATAATAAAATAAAATAAGTAAATTAATAAAGGGTAACACAGTGGCTCAGTGGTTAGCATTACACCACAGCACGAAAGTCAAGGGTTCAAATCCTGTTTTATGAGGAATTTGCATGTTCTCCCTTTGTTTGTGATTTCCTCCACATTTCCAACAACAGTCCAAAGACATGCAGGTTAAGTTAATTGGAAAGTCTAAATTGCTCAGTGGTGTGCATGTGAGTGTGAATGATTGTCTATAAGTTTTAGCCCTGTGATAGACTGGAAATCCACAGTTTTACCCCTCCTCTTGGCCAATATGAGCTAGGATACACTCCCCACGACCCTGAACAGGATAAGTGGATATAAATGATGGATAGGCGGATGAAAAAATCAAAAAAGCCTCACACAAGTGACAAACATACCGGGCTGGAAGTGGAAAATAACCTGCCAACTGACAGAATTAGGATTAAGTTTAGTTAGGATGGGGATTAAAGTGTGGAATTAGGATAGACAGGGGTTTAGGTTACCGTTTAAGGAGTGAATGTTGTCAGTGCAGGCCGTCAAGTGTAGTAAGACAAGTATGTGTGTGTGTGTGTGTGTGTGCGTTTGCGTGTGTGCGCGCGTGTTTCATTGAGGAGGAAGAGACAGCGTATCAAAAAGTAGGAAAGCCGCCTTGTTTGTCTACAAAGATCCTGTGTGAGATCTGGGACTCACCACTTTTGAATCTGACAACTTTCAGACTTCACTGGGAAGGCAGCGAACAGAGAGACTGAGAGATTCCTGCACAATCACAACGCTGTTTCCTTCAAGGTACACTCCAGAAAACACACACTCTCAATCTTCCTCTCTGCTTCATTCACACTCACACACAGGAAGGGAGTAAGAGTGACTGAAGAAAGCAGCATATGCAGACGTAGCATGTGCCTGCCATTCACTCTCGACTGTAATCCCTGGCGCAACCACAGCTGTAAAGTGTCAGAAGTCTGCTTTGATTGTCTGTGCGCGTTTGAGTGAAAAGCCACACATCTCCCTTTCCTTCAAGAAAACATGTCTAAAATTAGCATGACCTTTTTAAATCTTGTTTTTCCAGGCACAAAAATAGAAATCAAATGGCTCGCAGGGAAACAAAAGCTTTCCCCCCGTTCTGAACATCACACAGTCTGCGCCTGGGAGCTCAGGCTTTGCATAAAATGAGCATTGATAAATTTAGCTGCGCTTACGTAACTCACACTCAGTTTGAATCTTACTGATGAGGCAGAAAACGACGTTTATTTCATTTCAGCTTCCCTCTGCTAATGAATATTTGCAGTAAAGCCGCAAACATGCAACAGCGGCGCTTGACAAGGAGCAGGAACGGGGAGTCACTAAGCTGAAGAATGCCCACAAGGTAACATTATAGAAATGTTTGTCAGAAGTTACCCCCCACCCTCCTCCTCCTGGTCTTCATCCTCAACCTGCAGCCTCCACGTGAATATCCACATCCATAAACCCCAGAGAAGCTGTCAGTCTGTTTTGGTGTTACCTGTGTTCAACTTTCACTTTGTAGAGTAAAAAGCTTCTGGCAGGGACTCCCCCCCCCCCCCCCCCCCCACACACCCAAAAAAACAAAAAAAAAAAAAATGAAGTGCACATTGTTAATATTCAAAGAATTGTCACCAAAGAATAGTTGTTTTACAAATAGCTCTGACAGTAAAAAGAATAAACCCTGTCAGTTCTGCAGGATGTGTTCTTTTCTCTTCACTGCGTCTGGAGGCAAGAAACACTCAGATGCACTGAAGCACGATGGTAAGAGATACCCATCAAAGAGTGCGTTAGCCGAGGAGAAACCACTCTCCTTCACTTTGGATGGACAATTCTGTATCACTCTGAATAGCATTGTAGACAACCGTAGGCACAGACTCATGTATTGTATTAATTCAAGAATCAGGTGATGCATTTCAGTCACACTCCGGACTTGGCTTCTGGTTATCGGTGGAGAGGGCAGACATAAAATAAACAGCGCCGCTGCAAAGCGAATGTCAATTCATCCCATCACCAGGAAGCAATTACCTCTCTCTAGACTGTTGCTTAGCTGCTTCTCTGCTCCACAGAAACATCCAGAGACTTGAAGGAAGAACATACTGAAGGGCTGCACACAATCTCTTCCAATTCTCCCCTGGCAAAATGACCATCCAGCCATGCCAAATGTGGATCAGGAGCGAGAGAGATGAGCATAACACAGGCAAAAGGAATTCTGGGTAATACAATGCCAGTGATAAGCCTTTAGATACTCCTCTGTCCATTTTGTTCAACATGAGCAGACACTGTGATGGTTGTAGGTCCGCTGAGCACTAGGTGCTACTTCTGATGATGCAACACCAACAGAGCCGCGCAGCAGCAGCAAAGTGGAGCTCGTTCTTCGAGCTGCAACGAAAACTTCAGCAGGAAAATGAATCAAAATACTGTGGTGTGAAACAGCGAAACAGATATTTACTATCTGTAGATGAACTTCAGATATTATCGGAAAGGTTATAAGAATCATGGCTGAAGTAAGGCCTTCAGGGGCCACTTGTTCCCTAGTAGTAGTAGTAGCACCCATTGGCACATCGTGGGCACATGGGACACTTTGATGGTAGATACGACCATGAATACAGCATAGTTTGATAAATAAGAAACCACAAAAAAGAAAACACGATTTGAACCGGGAACGTTGTTTATTTGGTACGTGTCTTGGCCCGTTGGCCACCGTGGTGCCCATAAGCAGTTTTTAATCCAGCCATGAATTTTAAATACACAGTGCTGAAACAATTAGCTGCTTAATATTTTAGTCCATTAACAGAAAATTAATGGACAACAATTTGGAAAAGCAAATAATCATTAAAGTCAGTTATCAAGCAAACGTGAAAGAACATGATGATTCTGTCTTATATCATTGTAAACTGAATATACTTGAGTTTTGGTTAGTGGTTCAGACAAAATAATTTGAAGTGGTCACCTACACCACAGAGGGAATTATGGCCCAGCCCTTCAAATAAGTTTAGAGATAGATTAATCGATAAAAATATTCACTAGTTGCAGTGCTTTCATTGAATACCATTTGCTGTTCGGTACAAGATGGCCAAACAAAATAATTTCAGACAGAATAAATAAAATACTGAGTCAACATTTACACAAATAAACACACATTTACTCCTTTTTAAAAAGAACAATATGTTTCTTTCCCTCTCGATGATTAAACTCTGACGTCAGCAGAACTAATCAGGAGAATAAATGATGAAAGACGGCAGGTGCACCTGGAGCTAACCATACAGCAACCCGGGACAGATGCTGTGCAGTTAACACAAATTGCATTATTAATACACTCACAGACCCCAACATGCCAGATAAACTTGATTCCTTGCAGTAATGCAGTGACAGGCAGCCACTCCAACTTTCTTCTTCTTGATGAAATGTGAAGGACGAGGTATGTCAAACCGAGGCAGATGGGAGGCCCGGTCCCTAAAGCCCACTTTACTAATTAAGGTCTAATGATATGTGATGTTAAAATCTCCTCCCCCAGCTATTTTTCACCACATGTTTGGGTACATAAGACTCCTGACCTCTGGCTTCCACAGATGCTGTTTCCAAACGACACGGGGTGGCCTTTTGCTCCGTTTACTCCCTGCATCTAGACGACTGAGAGAATTTAAATGAACACTCGCTATCGGCTTTACACTGCGGATGCATGGTTAATGTCCCATCTGCACTTGCTGCAATCCAGTCCGACTCTTCCCCTGTTAACACTCTTGCAAATATAAAATGTCAACAGGCCTTTCTCTGAAACACTTCAGGTGGTTTGAGTTTCAGAGGAGCTTTCTATTGAACAGTGAGTATATCTATATGCACACCACAGCACCAATTACCAGGAGAAATCACCTGAATCAGCTTTTATCGATTATGATATTTACATGGTTCAAAGTAAAGTGGTTTATCAAATTTTCATGGATTCTTTTAATAATTGGGGTATACGTTTAAAGAAGCAGCAGTATTTACAGATTTTCCTCTGCTATAACCAAAGTACCACTCACACGTATAATAGGGACACTATACCGACTGAAAGACAGCTACAGACAGAAGAGATGAAGTAGGTTAAGCAAGCAATAACACATGCCAAGGTGTCTTGATATACTAAATTAAAGAGTGGCATTTCCTCTTCTGAGACTGTAGAGTAGTGAAGTTATTTTGGAACTTCAAGGTTCCTTAATAAAAAGTCCCTTTCATTTTTTTTATTTAATTAATTTCTTTCATTTCATAGACAATGAATAATGACGATGAATAAGCTTAAAATGATGTTGCTTTCCACGTTAATGGAAGCGTCAGATTACACTTTGTAGAAACCTGATAAAACATTCACCAGTTCACTTTCAGATTCTGGGTCCCTTTTGGATGAATTTGGTAACTAACTTTTGGTACTATGTTTTGAATATGCAACATTTCTGATTCTCGCCTCTTTCCTCTCTATAGCAACATTGGCTGAGACTCATGGGTATCATATTATTTAGAACAATCTGTCATAAGAAACTGAAGGAAAAAACTTTGAGAAACATCATCTGTTCTACTCGGCTAGTTGCATCTGACTCAGAGGTAAGAAACAGCAGTGCCGAGCACACTCTCTGTTTGTACAGAGTCGCTGTGATTGGCTAGTTACGTGCTAGCTAACCCTGATTGGTTGCTTGATGCAGACCATCCAACCACCCCGACCTTGTCGCTCTATAATGGCGCCACCGTCCTCCTTTGCTCCCGTCATAATAAGCACGGCCACTAGAGGGCTTTGTCACTTGAACGTAAACAGATGTTGTTTTGGGGCACAAATGACGTTCTGCTGTTGTTCTTCTTAGGAGGACAGTCTCTGTATTAAATTGGATTATTAATCTGTGTGTGTGTGTGTTAGTTAATGAAATTTTGTTTAATTCATGCAGGCATTTTAAGTGTTATATTTGGATGAATTACCGAGGTGAAGGGAACTGGCTCAAACACGATGTTATCGTATATAGATTAAAATGAAAATGCACAACTGCAGACTCTTTGTCTCTTTTCATGCAAGAGTGGCTCAATAGTCTTGAGATGCTTCCTGTCAGAAAATCCAAACTACTTTATGCACTGTTAAACACACAATAATTCTGACTTTTTCAAGACCGATGTACAGTGTTTTCTTCCTGTGCACATGCATGCAAATCTTTGTCAAGAACATCTGCACCAAAAACTTAGAGGTACTGAAATTTTAATGTTTATAAATGATCTACTGTGTACTGAATTACTAATGCAGAAGGTGCTGCAGAGAGCAGATGAAAGGCTGACAGGGAAATGTATGAAGGCTGAGAGGTTCCTGGGAGAGAGAGAAACAGAACACAGCACTTGTTCAATGCACCACCTCTCCCTAAAATATCCAGATTGTTAGTATGTTAAAATAATGCCTTCCTGATACAAACACTGATTTTGGGTCAACTGGTCAACAATTTAATCAGCACATAGAGAGGTCTTTTCTTTGTACTGTACTTGGGTCAGATAAACAACTCCAATGATAAATCAAGTGTAAACATCCCTCCTACCTAGAGCTAGACTGATAACGGTCAACCAATCATCAAATATTTTAGAAATAGTGTCACCATTACATGGTTACCCACAAGAGAGCACTGACAAGTTCATTTTTCAACTGTAAAATGTCCTACTTAGTATGTATCTTGGTCACAACTTTTGTGTTTATGCTAAAAATCATAAAAATCGGCCTCAGAAATCCAGTCGGGCGGTACTCCCAATCTGTAACGCTATGCAAACACAAAAGATAGTCTCCATTGTTTTCAAAAAGGACACCCCTCACAGGACGAGGATCTAGCTGTGCCAGATTCTTGTTTGTAGCTAAAGCCCCGTTGGTCAGCGTCCACCAGATTAAACTCGACCGAAACACTCCAGACCACTTCCGACTCCTTCAGACCTCATGGAGCATATGTGTGACACTTCAGTACAGGTGTAATACAGAGCTTGATTTCCAATGGTGTCAGGCAGCTCAGGAGCTGTGAAGGGCAGAAAGCCCCCCCCCCCCCCCCCCATGTTCACACTGACACACCCCGGCCCGCAGAGAGAGGGGGAAAACAGAGACAGAGAGAGGATGACATACTCAACAGTCATCATCCCCTCGTTCAGACAGAATGTGATGATACAGAGAGGGAGACAGTGAGACAGAGAGAGCAGGGATGGTAGGGTGGAGGGTGCAGTGTGCTGTACGCCTGCAGCGAACATGACCCTCCCCGTCTAGACCAAATCAAACACCAATACACACCAAGTCCCCGCTGGCTGGAAGCTTTAAATCATGCACGTAAACAAATGCTGGCATTCACTGCTTGTTTGACAATGCATAGCTCTTTTTGCTGTGTGTACATTTACCCTCTACCCTCTTTTGTTTTTCACTTCTTTCAGTATTTCTGCCCCTTTTCTTCTATGAGGCTTGTTATGACAAACTCTATTAAAAGCTCTTATATGGAGAGAAAACTGGACTTGATTTAACAATGTGAACATTTTAAGATATTTTGCTTTTATATACAACTTTTATTTCAAATCAACAAATCAATATTTATGTAAGCAGTCTAGACACCTGTAACGACTGCAAATACATCCATTAATGCTACAAATAAATCTCTCTACTTTAACAGTCTACTGTTAAAATTGATGAACATGTTTGCATAACCTCACAAATGTTTATACTGTATAAATTGCTTTGTCTTATTTTTTTTTCTGTCATTTTATTTGCTCATTTTTTAATTCTAGCTGTGCTCTTGTATTCTGTTTCCTTTTTTCCTGTTGAAATCCATTTCTCTGCTGCTGCAGTGACAGAATTTCCCCACAGGGATCAATAAAGTTTCATCTCATCTTATCTTTTATGAATCTGTGCACAAGGGCAAAACCCTCCATAACATAAAAGACGCAGTGACTGTGAAGTCGGGAACAGAGAGGTGACCAGGAGAACCACTGCAAATGTACGTCCTGTGCTTTAATGCTTGTATACAGATAATCAATCATATCTGCATATTACATGTTTTGGGGAAAATTGTAATGCCACACAGATTATGTTATTCTTCAATATATCAGAGAGAACATTTATATTGGATATATCTGCAAAAAACTTCCCTTCAATATCAGAGGGAAAGGCTGCTAAATATGGCTAAAGTTAGGTTACTGAAGCTGCTACAATCTAGGTAAATGTTGAAAAAGACAAAAGGTCATGAGATGGAACAAATGCAATCCTACAATATCTTTCCTACCTGTTATGATAACATTGTACTCAACATTTTAACTGCAGATGCAGCATCCGCAGGAATACAGTCGAGCAGAACAGCAACATAAGCGGCCAGCTGTTCCTGTTAGCTAAATCACGTACCTGGAATTGAAAGTACACCTGAAATGCCCATAATAATTGTCCATTACATAGAAAAAGGACTAAAGGTCTATAGCCACACTAGCAGCCTCATGGGCCCTGTAATGCTCATTACACATCAGAACATAATTCGGTTGGATGGTTAAAAAATGGAGGGATTGCTTTGCTCTGCTATCAGGGCAAGTAGGGAAGTAGGATAGTAGAATAAAAATACAAATAACTAAAGAATAACTGGTTCAACTACAAACAAAAATGTATCACTGTTCCCTTTCATCCGGTTTTAACACTGATACTCAAAATAAAGACCAATAAATTGATTTTTTTTCATCTAATTTTGAAGGCTTTAAATCTGGCCAAACTGCATCCTAATTGTTTTAAACTCTATTTTTGCTTATAATCATAAGAGATCTTCCGAGGTATCCAAAATGTCCTAATTTTTATTGTGCAGGCTTACGATTCCTCAGCTGACAGTTTATTTTATCAATGATGAATAGGATTTAGCAAAGGCCAGTGAGATTAAACACTAATCGAGGAGTGCCAACCAAAATGAGTTGGCACACTACAAAAGTTTTGAGAAGCGAGCCTCCAGCTGCCTTCTGTTCACGGCTATTGATCATCAGAGGAGACAGACTGGCAGGATGTAGTGATGGTGTGCTGGTCCAGGTCCCCAGACTGGCTCTCCAGAAGAATTAATGTCTCTGCTGCTTTATGCATGGACCATCTAATGAGTTCTGGACTGTTTCTGGTTTAAAGGTACTGTATGTGTTTAAGGCTTCAGGTTTTTCCCTTGTTTTTGTCTCACCTGGAGTGTGACTGTTCACAAATAGAATTGCAATGCTTCATCTGGGAATGATACAGTACATTATAACGACAGTGTGTATGATATATGACATAAAGCATTTAAATATGAGTTGATTTAAACAGAGTAGGGTAAAATGCACTCAGAGTACAGCAAAAGCAGTATGATATAATGAATTTAAACACGTTTGTATGATATACTGTAATGCATTTTAAGCAATGGAAAGGTATTCAATCAGTAAGTATTTTGGGGTGAAAGTAAAGCACGTACAGAGTGTAAAAGTGGACATACTTCACAACCTAAACCACCTTTCCTTCTCTGACTCTATGGATTGTGCTGAGTGGTGCAGTGGGTCTAAAATGTGCCCATTACCTCAAATAGCATCTTTTTCTTTGCTTGTATTGAAGCCGTCACATCCGTCCACAAAATGACCACAGGAATAGTTTGTAAATTTTAGCATTTGAGGCATTTCAGTGGACACAGATGAAAAAAGTGAGTTAAAATAAAAAAAATCCTCCTTTTCAAACTGAGAGGAGAAGAGCTTCAGTTCCTTCATGAGAGTCATTCTGAAGCTTTAAAGCAGAAATTGCAGTGTCCTGCAGGTCTCATGAACTGGGTACCACCATACTAAATGCTCTGTGTGCCATACATGTTGAGTTACATGATGCACATTGTATATATAGCGTGAAAACAGCCTGTATGTTAGCATGTAATTGTACTGTTTCTTTATTTACGATTAAATGGAAATTTGAAGAGAAATTTTGACCAACAAACAAACATTTTTCAAGCTACTCAGTTATTTTTCAGTGACAATATAAGTGCCTAACCGGCGACATCCCACTTATCATTAACTACCTCACTTTTCTGATTTCTTATCGCAGGGAACATCATGCCACCATCATCTAACAAACTTGGTGTGACTATTGAGTTAGTAAGCTTAGTAAGTTAAGTTACATTTGGTTCATTAACATATAATGTAGAAGCATCATGGCACCTTTATCTTTTTGATTTCTATCTATATTCTGTTGCTGCAAGAAGAAAATACAAAACAATTTTGAGGATGTGGAGGGAGGGTCAGGTTGGATGTCCTACAGGGGCCACTCATTTAGCGTTGCTCACTTTCAATCTGTGCACCGGAGCAGAACTTGATTTCAGAAGGGCACAACAACAGGCAGAGTGAAGTACACTGCACCGACTGACTCTCCACTCATGGACTAAACATCAGTGACATGAGCGCTCACTGCTTCTCCCAGCATCACAAGCACTAAGTGCAAAGATGTAACAGGACACAGCATAAACAACTCAGGTGGTAAAAATCCTGGGGGAATTATTCATTCATGGAAATATGTGTTGAAATGGTTTTGGTGTTAGTACAGTATGTACTTCAACATTCAGCTCCTGTGTGTAACATTTTACGTCTTATAATACTAGGTCACATTCAAACCAGAAAAGGTATACGTAGCAAGGACTTTCAGTCCCACAAGACTGCACCATGCACCTGAACACAAATGGATATTTGGAAACTGCTACATCAAGCTTATTTAGAGGAATTGCAGTGATTCACAATATTACACCGGAGGATATGGAGGTTCTGTGGAATTAACTATTTATTTATCTCATGTAACACCAACAACATTAAAATCCTTGGCAGCTTTTATAGGGCACACATTTCGAACATCTTGATCATAGAAATACACACATACTCATCCAGTTTGTTGCAGGAATACATCTTTCAAAGCAAATACAAACTGTAATTCTAGAGTTTCAAGGTTGTGTCATTATGTGTCGTCTCTAAGTCCACCCATACATTCCTCAGCATCTAAACAACCTCCTCCACCCCCTACAATACAAGCAGAGCTGCACGACACCTCACATACCTTTGTGTACTGAGGTTGGGCAGAAGATGAAAAGAGGACATTGTATTTTTGATGGTTAATCAGCTTTACAAAAGGCTGCTGGTTGATTTGCACATGGATCAACCTGTTTCTTTTTGTTGTTGTTCCCCTCTCTATTTGTTCTTACTTAACACAAGGATAATAGAATAGGCTACAACTTGCCTGAATATGATTACAGTAAGACATGCAGAACTGCATATTTTTCCATCAAATCCTTCAGCAGGGGCATTCGGGGGTATTTGCTGGTTTGTTTTTCATAGTGGTTTTTGTAAAGAGACTCTTGTCATCCCGTTGAAATGAGGGATAATCTGTGAGCTTGCATTGTGTGTGTTGTGTACCCTGTGAGTCTTTAGCCTGCACACAAAAGATGAATTAGTCGCAGTTAACAAAAGCCAAAACTTGTCAATGGGGAAAATGCAACTTCACTAATAGGCTTTGTGTTTGAACGGGTTCACGGCTGCCTGGCTTTCCCCACACACAGTTGATGTTCCAGCAGAACATGTCAACTACAACAACGAGTTTAACGTTACAGGGGTATGCTTTCACACTGATGTATGTAATTCACATCAACATCCTCTTTGTGACAAAAAGGTACATGCAGCACCTTAAACACCACATGAGGCAGCAAAGCCTTTCCACAGACATCTAAAAGCTCTGTTCCGTCAGGAGATCAAAGTTGGATTTCAAATGCATGAAAACAAAATCTTTAAAAATGTAAATTCAAAATTTACAAGAGCAGGCTCAAACTCAAGGTACTCCTGTTATATTGGCAGCAAACCCAAGAGCAAGATAGTCATATTTTCTTTGTCAAGAATATTTCAGATGTGTAATTGTTTTCGCTAACCTGAATCTTGATAGGCTTCCGAACTTGAAAGCACTTTTGTGTGTGAAACAGATTTATTCAACTTTATTTCCACTTTCCCTATTTTTCTCCTGAGTCATGCTGCCCCTCATTGCAATGCCTAACATTTAGGTGGGTGGCGCATCCCTCATTTTGAGAACCCCTGCCTGAAATCAACCTTGATCTAAATAATTATATTTAACTACTCCAGAAATAATAATAGGCCTTTTTCACAGCAGACATTCTGACTTGTCATAGCAGGAATTAACCATTAACAAAGGCTCTGTTCTTTTCAAGTGTACCAGTAAGCCATGACAGTGTGACAGTGAAACTGAAGCAGCTGATGTCAAAACGTCCTCCTGTTGCTAAGAGATATAAAAATGGCTCCTCAGTTAGTAAATATACAAAGTGACTTTGTTTTGGGGGAACCACACAGTTGGAGCCTCTTCTTCAGTCCTCCAACATCAGCCTCACGGCGGCACAGTCGATGATTATCATTCTGGCCGATAAAACTGACCCACATCTGTCAGCTGCCAATGTATTATTTGCTGAGCGAACTGCACCAACCAGTGATGAATGGACCTGCCTGCTCTGCTCAATATGATGCTGGCTGCCTCGCTGTCCAGCACCGGGACGCCTGACAAGAACAGTCAGAGCAAAACAACTCTGCAAATGTCCACCATTTGGTAATGTTGTGTTCAAATTTTCAACATAGAAAAAACAAAAATCTAGAATGGTGATTGGAGTAAAAGAAATTAAGCTTAAATGAAGCTTTTGCTCATTACTTTTAATTTATTATTACTGTAATGGAGTGGTTTGAGCTATATAGTTGCAATCATTAATCAAAATCTAATTTCTTTCATCTGTCTTTCTGAAAAAATGAAACGTGTTCCTGGATTTTACTTTCAATAGTCTTAAGACATATTGGCATCCACTACAGCAAATGTAATTGAAAACTTTGTGATTTTAACAAAGTTAAACAATTTATCACAAATTATTCTGAGAGCACAGAAAAAGCTACAGCTCCCATGAACAAAACTACAAGCGTGGTGCATCCTCGTAACTTGGTTTTGTCCATATCCACAAAAATCACCAATGTTCTCTTCTAAGTCATTTTTCAGTTTAGGTTTTTAGCTGTAATCTCTGCCATCTAAAAACTTTCACACTGTTCAGTCCTCTCTGTCCTGCTCTTATTACAGACATGCTCTTCTGTCGAGTCGTTATGTTTAGCCCACGAACGTCTAGGGCTTATGGGAAATTGAGTTCTTTAAAAGGACACTAAAGTACATAAATACTGAATGAACAAAGATATAATATAGTTTTAGCTAAGTATATGAAGCAAGCCAAAAATAAATGTAAATGTTTTGTTATTAGCATAGTTACAAATGTCAATGGGATTTTGAATTAGGTTTAAGTCTCGGTTTCACTTCGGCTCTCTTTATCGTATTAAAGTGCCAGGTTTATGCCACAAAGCTGTACAGGCTTACCAAAGAGTTAGATCTAAAAAAATAAATAAATAAATAGTGCAGTAAAAAATATTTTCCCCAAAACAGGTTTGAGGATATCTTTGAAGGAAGAGAACTAAGGGAATTTACTGTGAAAGCCCATCAAACTTACTCATCCTCCTCATCTCTTAATACACTGAAGCTGAGCTGCCTGTTGGATGAAGTGGATTCCCCTTAGGTACTTTTTCTGCAGCGTGACTAAGTCCCTGTTATTTCTTCCCCCAACTACAACAATAACAGCATTCGTTTGCTGTTTTGAACAAACAGAAAAACCAGAGAGGGCAAACTAGTGTATAGTGACAGTGGGATGATCTGCAGATCACCTGCGGGTGGTTGCCTCCATGTGTAGCGTTTGTTTTTTTTCCCCTTGTTTTTTGGCTCTAGGACCTCTATGTGCGTGACATGGAAAACCAAAACTCTTAAAATAACAACCGCCACAGACCCTGCTGGTAGAAAGTCCCAAAGATGACTGGGGACAAATTTCCAATCCATTCTGTATGATGCTGAGTGGATGTCTTCATATGTACCACCGTCTAACAAAGAAAACTGATTAAATAGCTCAGTTTGGGGTTAAACAACACACACAGAAGATGAGCAGGTCACATCTCAGCTCCAACAAAATCACACTTTGAAACGCAGCATTTCTGGTTTGATCCACTGGTGGATTTAGGAATCTACCGTGGCACACCATTTAAAACTTGGGTTAATCCAAAGCTTATGGCAACAATGATGAAGAACAGATGAAAACCTGTCAAATCATTTTCAGTTTCACACATATTGGTGTGTTCTAGTTGGGAAAAAAAGAGGTGTGCAAACTGGCAGCTGATAGTCTGATGTCATCTAGCCACATCTGTAAACAGGTAAATGCACTGCTGCGCCTTTCCCTCACGCTCACAAACCACTCCAAATGCTATAAAATGCTCTAAATGCTCTAAATAGCTTACATAAACAATGAGATTTGACAGTGCTCTGAAGTTTGCTCAGTTTGGCACCTGAGTATGTTGTTGTTTTATCTGGTTGCACATTTAGAAATACAGCCGATAATTTTGAACACTTACACCGCAAGGTAAGAAAAATGGAATAACCAGCCAAAGAGCTGACAACTAATATGCACACGGTCCATTAGCTGCAATGAATGAGAGATGATGATGTTAAAGCCTGAAGTATAGCTAAATGTTTAATGAAATCTGGATTAATGAAGGCCTAAACAAAAAGTATGAATACCCTGATACATATATTGATCCAAAAGAACACTAGGAAACACTGGGAAAACACAAAGTGCAGGAAAAACAGGTTAAAGAGTTCAGGTCTGGATTTTCAGTTTCTATACAGGTCAAAAGTTGCACGGACGCCCGCCCAGCAGTGCCTGTATGCGTTTGTGTATGAAAACAACTGGTTTCCGTATGGTAGTCATATTCAAAATGTTCATGTGAAATTATTCTCTGGAGCCGACTCTTGTCACATCCAAGTACCCTACGTGTCGCCCAAAATCTCCTGGTGTGCAGCGAGTGGTCTTGGAGGCGCCGCCGGTGCCCCACATGCCCCAGAATCAGCATGACAAGCTGTTAATCACGTCCGGTCATTTATCTGTCAGAGTCCACCCAAGTGTCGCGCAGTGAGGATGGACAATTCCCCACAACACGGTTGCACAGCCACCTCCAGCTGTCTGGCTGAATGGCTGTCGGTGACTCAAAGCCAGCGGTCATAGTTTGGGCCCTCTGACTCATTCACTTCAACGGAGGATGATGTCACTCCGACGACTTCAACAGATGCGGATGAGTCCAACACCTGACTGACACTGAGCAACACCTCTTTCATTCACTGAGCTTATTTGGCAGCCTCAGCATTGTAGCATCCCCCCTCCCAAGTCTATTTTTACCGACATGCAGGACAGCTTTGAGGGCAAAAACACTGCGAAGTGAACACTGTGGTGTATTCAACAGACACTACATTTGGAGAGAATTACATTATGTTAGATAACTTCAGTTTAAATTAGATCACATTCGATTAGATGAGTGTTATAACAAAGTAACATTGTGGTTAGATTGAATACCTAATTGATTAGGAGTTAAACTATCATATTGGTTTGTAGAGCTATGAGGAAAAATGGTGAATTATTTAAAATAAATGTTAAAAAGAGACAGAAACAACCAAACAAAACAAATAAATAACAAAATTACAAGACATACTGCTGAGGATGATCCTGGTCAACCACAAACTAGCACATTGTAGAAATTATGATTTGGCAAATATCCTCACCTACTCTTTTTTTGATATTTGTGAAGCAATTTGGTTCTTTTAAATACAGAAACAGCCAAAGACACACCAGAAAAAACAAAAAAGCATCACTGTGATCTAGAAATAGCAACTGTAAAAATTGTGCTCATGCTTTACTAACACATTCAAACATTCTGCTTTCTGTGACATGTAAATAAGCTAGAACTGTCAGAACAATCAGAATGCCTAAGATGGTAAAGTGGTAAAGTGCTGCACAAAACGCTCAAATTTCCCCCTCAAACACTGAGTCATTACGCATAAATAAAACGTTGATCCAAAATCATAATTGTAAACATGCGCACAACTCAGCACAAGTCAGTGCTTATCAGCTGAGGAGACAGGAAGCCCGGGGTAAAACCAACATGACATTACATCATGATGTGGTTACTGTTAGGCCAGGGTGGAGGATTTCATGCACAGATTTATATCTGTACGTAGCTGCCTGTATGTAAGGTGCATTCATGTCCTGTGAAAAGCTCCAAATATCCAAAAGTAATAAAAAAAAAAGACAGAAATTAAACATTAAGCAAACATGGATATTGTCGAATTGATAATTTTGCATTTAAAAGCTTATGCCTCAAGTTTTGGATGATGCAGGTTCCCACACCGCATGAACACACCACCCTCAAACGGTATATGATGCCAATGTGAGCACCACCAGAGGTGTTCAGTGCAAGTGCGAACTAATCTTTAACACTGAATCTTCAAAGTGAACTGATTATACCGAACCGAACCATCCTCACTGACTGAATGAGAAGCTTTTAGCAGTGGAGCTCCACTCACTGGTGACTGGGAGCACCGTTATCAGCTCAGCCGCGATACACAGTATGTTACTTCCACGTTAAAAGTTTATTAAAGAAAACACATGAACAATCATGATGTGATAGATACATGGCTGCTGAGCTATTCAATGTATAAAAAGTGCTTGCAGAACTGAACAGCTTGAACCAGCAACAAACTGATCATACTACTGAACTGAAGACGGTCTGAATCAGCACTGGACAGTGATGCTTTCACTTACGGGCCGTTCACGCATACGGACTCAAAAGCTGGGACAGAGATAAGCTGTTATTCATTGTGAATGGGACCCGGTGTTGCAGCCAGGCGCCGTCTGCTGAGCTACAGAGATCTAAAAGGCATCTCTGAAATCGTAATTGGTACATGGAGTTTGGTGACCTCATGTATTCCCGTTGTCACAGCGTCAGCCTTATTCTGGTCAGCTCTCTGCCTTTATCATACATTCACTCTCCTGTAATTTCAGATCCTGCCCCTCACTCCTGCCACCTGTTCCCACTTCCCACTAGCCTTGCAGTATACATACCAGCCCATTTTCCATTCACTCGCCTGCCAGTTTGGACCCCTGCTTGCCCTTTCCCCTTTTGCCTTCTCTTCCAAGTCTGCCTGGTATCGATCATTGCCTAAAGCTGAACATTTTACTTTGCCTGCCTGGTCTCTGCTTTTGGGTCCAACCCACCCAACATCAACCTAAGCAAAGGTCAGATCAGAAGAACTGAAAACACCTGTGTGAGTGTGCTGGGCCTTTAGCCTAACCAAAACTAAAATAAACTAACCCACAGAGAAATATCACACAACTCTGCAATTCACCTCAGCTTTACAGTGGATTTTAGCATCTTTCAGCTAATTGTTTTGGTTTTCTGGCTCCCAACTTTACTGTTCTGGCTCATTCTCACCGCTCTCATCAGTATTGTTTCCTGTTTTTAGCAACAACAAAAAAAAGCTTGAATAAATCCACTGTACGCTACCTGCTCAGCACCAAACAGCAAACAGACAGAGCTAGCGACTAGCTGGGGAACACAGTGGAGCAGCTAGCAGTGAACAGGGCTAGAAGGAGAATAAATATTGTAATGGAAATTCTCCACTTGGCCAGACACAACTGAAATAAATGCTAATGTTGTACTTACAGCTTATTTCTCTGCCCCCAAGTGGCCAACAAAAAACAAAATTACTACTGGAACAAAAGGAAAAAGAATTAACTGAAATAATTCCGTAAATGTACATAAAGTTTTCAATTTAGCAGTTTTTTCCTTGTGTTTTACTGAAAGGTAACACCACAGAATAACACCACCGTAAACATATATATAGTGCAGACACGCAACATATGCTGATTAAATTGTCTGAGCATTTACTATTAGTCGATTAAAAATACAAAGCTGCATTTGACAAACACATTTCTCTCTGCAGTGCTGCCTCATTGGCCTGTTAACTCAGAAGTGTCCCGTCACACCACATTGGATTCTCTGTGCAGGCGTTTGTTCTGGCCAAATACCAATTGATTTTTGGAACGACAAGTGGCCGGCGCCCAGATGGTTATATCATCATTCATTGTTTCAGACCCATCCAGATTAATTTGATCACAGCAGGATAAAAACGGTCAATCAGGCTGTAATGTAGCTGTAATATTGTGTATGACATGATGTTCCAACCCCACAAAAATAGACAGGGAGGAGGGGACGCGGAAGTGACAGGAGGCAGAAGTCCAGCAGTGAGAAGTTTCATCAATCACAAGAAGTGTTCTCTGACAGCATTTCAAAACCCAGACTGTCTTAAAACTGACTTGTGTTGCACAACAATGTGGAGAAACGTGATGTGAAACACGAGACACACTGTGCTGTTGTTTTTAACCCAGACCATGACGGAAAAAGTCACACTAATGAGAAAGAAGCACCTATAACTCTTAATCTACTGTGTTTCAGTCATCCATTTTAATACAATGCCCTAATTGCTATTCAGCAATATTTCAAAGAAGCATGCCAAGTGATCAATAAAGTGAATCTCAAAGTTCCTCGGCGTAATTAAACCCAGGACTGATTCGTTTGTAATTCTTGAAGGCAAGAAGAGTTTTTGGTTCAGCTGGCAGTCACTTTCAGTTACTGCATAGCCACATTATCCAGGAACACATACAGTGTGATTCTATTTAATATTGTTAGATAGTTAAAGAGTGATTTTGGGACCATATTTTACCTGTAAAATAGAATTTAATGGAGCATATGATTTATTTTGGGCTAGTTTAAATCCATTTACAATGGATAACCTGAATTGTAAGTGTTTCACAAAGATTCCCAAAACAATCTGAACTGAAGTTTCATTTACAAACTTTCAACCGCATCCATCACACGGTATTAATCAGCAGGTTGGAGTTTAATCAGTTCTCATGGAGATGGCTCTGATGAGGCAGTTGGATCTCACAAACGTGTGCTGTAGAGGACTGTTGGCCTTTGCCCACACCTCCTCCACCCACTTTGTTAGAGGAGGATGAGGAGAACGAGGGAGAAACAAATAAATTAGAGAATGACCACGCTCTTTTGAAAATGTAAACAAAACCGACTGATATCCAAAAACACCTCCGACCCATGATATCACTCTGCCAGCTGCTACAACCCTCAAGCTAACGGTGAAGTACAGTTGATGGATGCCACATCACACTGGATACATTTATGTATACACCCCTGAGTTCAGGGTGAGTCATCAAAAACACTACCGTTTTACAGGGAGAGAAAAAAGGGATTTTGATAAAAGAAAAAATAAATCTGCCACATCTATGAGATAACTGAACATTTAACAGAGATGCAATGTATTTTTGTTATTTCACATGTCTTTGAAGATTTAGCATGAGAGTTCACTCTTGAACTTTTGAATAGAAAACAATCCAAACTCAACGTCCACTAGCTAGCTTTTCAAGGGATGGATCTTTTGATATGTTACATCACTAGCTGTTGATTTCAGTTTGAATTATGATTTTTGCCTTCTGATATGGACTAGTACTAGTTCTTTTCTAGCATATCGCCGCCTTAAGTCTGCCTTTATTGTTGTCAAAGTTTCACTATCAGTTGAAAGTGCATATTGATTTTAAATGTCTGCACTGATTTATCACACAAGAACATAACTTGGACAACAAGAGAAGCAGACATGATGTTCACTGCGATGGATCGCCTCAAGCAAGTTTCAAGACTTTAGAAGTTAATTTTCATATTGTACTGAGATAAACAGAAACCAGTGGAAACACACATGAAAAACACATCATAAAAGAAATGTGAAACAATGTGGTGTGCTTTGGGAATAGTCAATGGTAATGTAAATCATAATTATATGATTTGAATAAGCTAAGACATGCAAAGCCATTGTTACGGTTCTTTAAATCTATCTTGATTAACAACTACAGTAATTTCACTTTGAAGTTGTTCAATTTCACACTGCATTTAATTCATATATCATCATGCTGCATTTCATTTGATACCTGTCATCTTTCATTGGACTGTATATTAATCTTATGGAGTAGCAGGAAGGCTGGTCTACAGTTTCAAATACATGACAAGGCCTCAAAACAACTTTACTTTCTTATGATTAAAGAGTTACAAAACACTCTGTGAACAATAAAATAAATATTAAATACTGTGTCACTGAAAAAGACTTAATTTCTACATTCATAGATATTACAGAAAACCCAACATAGAGGGTCTGCACCAGCACACATTATATATTTACATTATATGTCATAAGGTTGGTCTGCTCAATATTAAATCTTAATGCTTTCACACTTCATGCAAAAACAGTCAGGCTAACTCAATGGTATATAATGCAACACAGATACAGTGTCTTTTGTCTCTTTTATGTAGCGTTTCAAACAATATGAATGAGTCTTTTATATATATTTTATAGAATCAATTGATATGTAAATCTCATAGATTAAAGAATAAGATTTTGCAATTATTTGCTCTTTTGTTTTTTAAAGACTTTAAAAATAACAAAGCAAAGTCACCAGAAATTAGTTCTTTAAGCAGATTTCCCAACATCTCTCCCTTCGAAATTAAGTGACACGAGACAAAGTAGATGGTAGGTAACAAGCATGAACAGATCAGAGCCACCTAGACAGCACAGAGGTGGCCTTTTTGTGGAATTATCCTACTGCATCTACAAAAACAATGAATATCATGACATGTTTTGCCACCAGGCTTCATCGGGATTGCTCATCCATGAAGCCTGGTGGTGAAACAATGAGGGATACTTCTGCGTGTGGGCGACTGTTCTCACTCGGACCACCACCTGAGATCAACACACTGCTGTTCACAGGACATGTGCAGTCGTTGATGTGCACAGTAAGGTAAATAAGTGGAGGGGGTTTTTTTCTCCTGTGTACTATGACAGTTAAACTCAAGCTTTGAATATGCTGTGACATTTCTGTTCAGCTCTCTCATCACATTAGTAGATTCTTTTTGTAGTATAATCAACTTTCTGGGGATACAGGCAAGACAAATAAATCAAAATAGTCTGTAGTCAAATTAGTCAGAATCCCTAAAGTGACTCAATATCATCATAAACATATTCATATTTACATATTAACTAATGTCACTGAACTACAGAAAAATAGAACAATGAATCATAAAAGTTAGTGGAGGACACTAAACAATCCCAATAATAAGTCCAGTAGTAAAAGTAAATTAATACGTGCACTATCCTCAACTAACGCAACAGAAAAAAAGATGTGGACAGTATGGGCACAGTATATAACAGGACTGTATCTCATATAAACTATATACAATGTTGAAATATCTTGAAATATAAATTATTAACGTTACATATATATCGTTGCCCTCTTTGCACGCTCTGAATACAAAAGTTTGGTGGATACTCCAAATATCAACCCCAAATCACGTCTTTTATGGTGAGAACTGACTGAATCTTGAAAATGTACAGAGTTCAGATTTCGCAGGTTCATACAATGATGTCAAGCCCCATCCAGCTCAGTGGCTGTATGTGTAGGCTTCCCTCCCTGCCACGGAGAGTTAGCGAGGTCGGCTCCTAGTTACATCACTGCTTGGCACTCAACCTGATAAAACTGCCCTGGGAGTAAATCGGTCCAGTCGACTAGGACTGTAGCTGGCCACGTATGTACTGTCTCATAAAAATGTATCAGATAAAAAGAGGTTTTACAGTTCAAAGTAGCCTGCAAACGTCTCACATCACCTAATCTTTAAGACATTCACCTAAAGACTTCCAGATATCAGCATTCGTCAAAGCTTCTGCCACAATACACCACCTTTGTGCGTAAAACACTCAACGAACGTTACTGTTAGGATGTTAGGAAAAGTTCAGCTGTCACAACTACTTTGAATACAAATACTCATCTGACAGCGCGGCACAACAGGGAACAAAGCCTGTAGAAAATAGTACTGCAAATTGTCCTCGCTGTCACGTCGGGTTGACATTAATGAGCACGTCTGAACGAATAGAAAACAGGCTCCATTCTGATCGAAGCTGTGGCCACGTCACCGACAACTGCGGCGGCCCAGAGCAAGACTAACATCCTCAGATGCATCTCAATTGAGTCACTGATGCAGCCCTAACCCATTTCCAAATGAGCGTCTGGCAAGACCCTCCTTGTCAAGGCAGATAGGATGACTGCGCTGAGTCGTGTGGACAAATGGTGAAGGCGTTGAGCTGCAAACAGAATGAAAATGACCAAGAGAGACAGAGGGAGATACCGAGAGAGAGACAGAGATGGAAGGAGGCATTGCGCTGGCTTATGCAGCTCCCACACATTTAACGTCTCCATGTTGTCGGGTTTTTTTTGTTTTTGCAAGGATGATTCTGCGGTGAATCACCATGTGACCTACATCTGAGCACCCAGGCTTAGAGAAAATTAAATAGATATCATTAGTTGGCTGCTCCCATCCACTTGTTCCAAATTACAGTCATTTAATAGCCTAGTGCTCTTTCAGGGAGGCTCCTGCTTAACTGTTGAGTTAAGGACGTGTGATTGTTTGTGTGCGTGTTGCTGCTAGATGATAGCTTTTCTCTCTGTTTGTGAATGTGCATGTGTGTGTGTATGCAAATGTGTGTTTTTGGCTGATCCCAGTCCTCCTCAGTGAGTTTGAAGGCTGCAGTAGAAATAAAACAAGAGATTTGATTCACCCCTAAATGTCAAAGTGTATTCAAGCTGGCAGCTTCTTTTAATTTTAAATGTGAAAAATGTCCATGACTTTCTTTTTTCCTGTACAGAATCATGGAAGGAAATACTACTTGTAGGAAGTTTTTTTCCTTTTTAATTTGATGTCTTGTTGGACTTCTCTTAAACTCTCAAATCAACTGACCTTTCCAGCTTTAACTCACATGAAACCCAAGAACAAGATTTATAAAGTGGGTTTTTAGGTGATTCAGAAAGCAGGTCAAGAAGAGAACAAATCACAACTGCCAGACTAAGTAAAAAAAAAAAAATCATAGCACTTGACCCACTGGTCCTCAGTTCGTAATGTTTTACAGATAATCAGAAAAACTTACATTGAACTGCTGAGAGAGGCACACTAAGCCTCAGCCTCAGGATCCGAGCTGCACATCTCATTTCAGGACCAATGAATTATCATAATGAACCATCCATGGATGTCGATGTGCATGTATGACAAACAGGCTGTTGCAAGCTTCCCCGAGGCGCTGTGTACATACAGTAGCCTAAATTCATTGCATGTCTTCGTGTGAGTCCACTTTACTGTTGACTGAGTGATTCGGTGCAATGTGTACTCCCGTAAAGTAATTTTCTTGCTCAACATGGGGGAGGAGGCTGCACTCCGAAGAAGACCCGAGAGCCAACAACAAATTGCACATGAATATATATATTAATGTATAAGGCGGAAAAAAAGCCATTTCAGGAGGGGGTTGGACAATATGCTGGAAAAGTCAAGTTGTTTTTAGAGCTGCTACATTTGAAGGTGGAGCGAGAAGTTGGCAGTTATAGTGGGGAAGGAATTAAAAAGTGGATCAGTGGGCATCCTGGTGGCCTCGTGATTTAGTGCACATAACAGATAACCGCAAGGTCCCAATTTCAGTTCAGGCTGGGGACTTCATACCCCCCTCTCTCCCCCCATGTTTCCTGTATACATTTCCACAGAAAGCTGTCTTTTTAAGTGAACTAGTATCAATTCTTTTAATATATTAGTATCAATAAGAATATTTCAATGGCAAATGTATCCAAAAACGACAAAATAATCAAATTGATGTTCATTGCACTGCAATGTGTGCCTCCTTGCTTTGAATCATTCATTTGGAAAACACAATTATGTAAATCAGTAACATCATAATATCATATAGTCATGACATGACTCCAGTGAAAGTCAATGATAATACTGAGACATTTTGACATGTCGCAATGTGAAAAGCACAGGTGTAAATGATAGAATGAACGATTAGCTGCTTCAGTTCCAGGGTCCTGGTATTGTGCATGCTGGCTCATTAACCACTGTTAATGATATTAATAACACCTGTGCTTTTCCTGCTGTGACAAGTCAAAATGTCTGCTGTGAAAAAGGCCTTTTTTTGCCCAGCCCTGTTACATCAGACCAACAGCTACACAGATTGAAATATTGCACTTACAGGTGGCTGCATTTTCTGTTGTGTTTAAACGATCGATTTTGTCAAGAGCTACTGGTGGCCATAATGGCTCCTTCTCTACATACTGGTTGTGAAGACATCCCTTCTTAGAGTGACTCCAAAGAGATGGAGGACAAAATCTGCGTATGTATGTGTATGTTTCTATTGTTTTAAGACAGATTTTTAAAAAATGTGAACTGATTTAATGCCACCTGGTGAGAGTTTAATTAAAAAATATGGAGCAGAGGGGATAAGAGAATATCTGCCAATCAAGACTTCAGCCAGCTCTCGGTCACACTCTTCCTGTCTCTTCTCTAAAAGCACACTGCCTTCATCGCTGCCATCTCAGCAAGTGGGCATGACAAACAGAGCAAAATGCACAAAAAGTAGGCATCACAGATCCACCATGTGGAAGCTGCTTTTCACTGCTTTCAGATGGCCCAAACAGTGTGTCTGAAACACAAGTACTGGCCTTAATACAGCAGCTGGTGTTTGGATGAAACCAGAATACAGTTTTGGAGTCCAGGAAAGAAATAAAATTGAATTTGTGGAAACTGTGAACATGTTTCCACAGAGCTTCCAAACATTAGTCTACCACTAGATCCAAATATACAACACTCACACTCTCTCTCTCTCTCTCTCTCTCACAAACCCTTGTTATGGGTTTTTTCCACTCAACATTACTCTCACTCACACACACATTTCTCTCTCCTCGGCGTTGCATGCAGTAAGAGCTGGCAGCTTCAACCCCCCAGCTAGTAAAGCGACAGGGGGAGCAAACAAACGACACATGTGCACATGCAAGCGAGGATCCTCCCTGGCTGCACATGCTGACTGGCTTCATACACAGTCACATGGCACAAGAGCTTCCTTTCAGAATCACTATTTCTCCATTAAAGTCAGGATAAACAGAATACAGGAGGTGTTGTTGTAGGTTTGAGGCACTTAAACAGCGAGTTAATGGGATGTGAACACAGTCTGACACATTGGGGAACCCCAAGCTGACCTACAAAGTGGCAAGGACTTTGCTAGCGCTGAACAATTCTCCAGTTTGCTGTTACACAGAGAGATGTCAGTCCTTTCAATTACATTTTAAGTTAGATTGATTTTTTTGTCCCTGCAGACATACCCAGAGGATCTGCAATCAAGTTGCGAAAATGGCGGGAGTCCCAGTAGTGGATCATGACCAAAACTGAAACAATTGGTCCAACATGGCCACCAAATTTAACATAAATACAACACAGTAGGTGTTTAAATTACCCTGATAAAGTAACATGAAAGACTAGAGAAAAAAATAGAAATCTAATAGAAAATAAATACTTGAAAACATGAAATAAATCGACGTAAAATGAATCCTCAAATGTCACGAAAGTCATTCATCAAGCAAAAAAGCCAAACATTCTCCTTCAGATTTCTACATGTACGGGACACATCCCGGTGGGCAGCCCCATCGTTGGGCTGGTGGACTGTCAAAAAATAAATTTTTACCGGCCGTCTGTCTGGCCCTGTCTATGTCTTTACCGGCGGGCGGCGGCTCCGCTCTGTGTGCCTGCGACTGGGCTCCGCCGTAGCCCCCCCCCCACCACCACCACCACGCCACTTGAAGATGTTACTTTGGCATCTATCATTTTTCCCTATTTTCTGACATCATATACAACAAAGAAAATGAATAAGTCATTCAAAAAAATGATCAATATTTATGGGGTGAGGTGCAGCCCTATCAAAAAGGCAGAGCTGATCAAGCAAAGGGTCAACTGAGCGAAGTGACCGCATTTAAATGCAACTCAGCTTTCTTTAATCTTTCCACGTCGGTTACAGTTTGTTGTGGGCGGTGTAGATGGCTTCAGTAGAACCACAGTGGATAGTAGAATCTGTAGGTTTGATAAAGATTCAGTGATTCTGAAAAGGTCTTTTATTTTCTGCTAAATAAAAAAAAATTTGAGAGCGAGAATAACTCATAACGACCTTTGGAAACGATACTCTTTGAAGCTATCTGCCACCTCCATAATCCTCAAAAGAGCAAAGTCAGAATGCAATTGTGATATAAAGGAACTGAGCTCGCACCCACACACACACACACTCGACACAAATACACACACACACACACATACATACATGTCCTTTTCCACTCCCTCAGTTATATAACCTTAATGCAAGAGACAGCTTGACTAAGACATCCTGGGCCCATCTTGTGATCGCCGTTTACTTCGGCATGCTGGGGAATTCAATCATTCATTACCATGTTGAGCTGATGGCCTGTGTGTCAAGAGAGATGAATCATGTGGAAAGGACGCTCTGGCCCAAGAGAGGACCAGTGTCTGTGTGTCTGTGTGTGTAAAGTGTGTTTGTGGACAGGAGATGTTGCTGCCTGTCTCCATTCCTGCCTGGATGGTAAATCCATTTTTCCATTCATTTTTTTCAACTGCTACGACCTGCAAGGTGAGGGTCACGACGGAGACAGCCAGGGCGTCAGTAGGCTAGTTTTCGATAGCTTTGCTAGCATGTCTACTTCAGAACAACAGAGGAAGGCGGTGAACGGTAAGCCCACACATCTGTCCATGGAAAATGAATAAAACTCTCTACAACAAAGGGAAAAAACGTAGTAAAGCTTGTTAATCAACCTGCTGCAATTCTTTATTCTTTCAACTTAAAACTATCTTTATGTAAAAATGATGATCATGAGAAAAACAAACTAAATACTTGTAGCAGCTCCTGCTCGCTTCACAATATCTAGAGAAATATGATAATGAAGAGAGCCAGTGTAATTATTAGACAACAAATGCAATCTTTAATAAACAGCTTCTACTGAAATGTGTCCATGCTACCATTTTTTTCAAATAAAAGCTCACAAAACAACATTGTCAAACCAACAGTCAGTGTGGTCAATCAAATAATATTGTATTGGCTCACACAGCTAATAATTGTCAGCCAACAGTAGCTTGCAGATTAGCCTCCTAGCGATAGTTCAGCTAACCCCTGTAGGTTACGTGACCCACATCTTGCAGGTTGTAGCAGTCTATGGAGAAGTAAATAGTTATGGCAAAGCTTCCTCTTTTGTACCCTCCTCATCACAAACACACACACTCCCATGTAGAGGGACCAACAGGCGTTCAGGTTCTGCCTGGCAGATGCACGTGGTGAGATGCAGGGCTCCCAGAGGCCTTTGGTGCGGCATGCAGGCGGGCACCACTGACAGCTAGGCACAGAGCCCACGGTGACAAATAGTAGTGGACTTTTTACGCCTGAGCAACTCGCAACCCCCCACCTCCAACACACACACACACACACCCCCTCTGCACCCCCTCCCCCTCCTCCTCCTCCATCATCTCTTTTCCCATCAATGACACATACACAAGAGATTGGAGGCGTAGCCCATCAACAGCTCCTGGCTTCTCATGCAGGGAAGGAAAAAAAAAACAACAACAAAAAAAGAAAAAGCAAGAACTGCAGAAATATTATACACTGTCATATTCCACCCTGACTGAGTCTGAGGGAGTAGGAAAGTCTCAGGGAGGTACAACAAGGTGAGGCAACATACTGAAGACTGACTCTCACTTATGTGCACTAATGATATTAATCACAATATATCAAGGGTCACATTAACAAAGCTGCCACGTAAACACCTCAAGTTAACCTTAGTTAAATCTCATCATAATCATAAGTATACACTGATTAGCAGACCTGGATGGTCTCATATACAGCTTTATCTGATTTGTGTTCATGTGTTGATTTTGTGGATGCACTTAAAAAAGAGGAATGGTTTTGAATGCATGTAAAAGAGCTTGGATAAAAGTGCTCCGTATATTTATGTTAATAGTCAATGCTAAGTGAATCATTTTTCCTCCCATATTTCTTTTGCTGCTGGTGATTAAAAGTAACAAAAGTACATCCACTTAAATATTTTAGTACTGTCAATAAGCACTAACCACATGGATGTATTAAACACCATCACCATCCACATGTGGCCACTATCCTGCTGGGCACATCAGACCACATGGGGTATATTATATATACATACTAGTAAACTAACATGGATACATCTAAACCAGATAATCCACCTGATTTCAGCAGCAGGCTGACACACACATCAGCTCAGTAATTATTAATGTATACATATTAAAAGCAGACAGCATGTTCTTAAACATACAGCAAGAAGCAGCTGATGACCCTCAAAACATGGATATAAGCTTAAGGTTGACAATGAGTGGAGTCGAGGGAGCCGCAGTAATGTTAATAGTAGATTCAGGAGTTGCGATGTAATTATGATATGAAGAATAGTAACTATGATATGAAGAATAGTAACTAAATAAAACTGAAGGATTAAGAGCTCTTTTATGGCTTGAGAAAATGCTCCTACTTCTTAAACTGAATAAACTACTTCCCCTGGGGGAATATAATATATTACAGAACCAGTTCAACCCATAACACTCACAATATTCAGTATTTATGACTACTCATATTTCACAACAGTGCATTGTAAATGTATGTGCCAAACAACAACCAAAATACATTTAAGTTCAGCCACTACAAGACATGCAATTTACAACCAATGCAAATACTGCACATAAGTAGAAAGCATGAAAGCAGAAATTAGCAGCCAACAGATGCCAAGACAGCAGAGCAATAAAAGTCACCAATATTACTGATAGTGTCTACCAACCTCACATACAGTAAACTAACGTTACCAACCGCAAACACACGACCGAGCATGTTAGCTTAAACATTTAGCAACACAATCAGTAGCTACCTGAGTCCTTCATGAAGAGTTGCTGTAGCTCCAAACGGCTCCACCTCCGGCTTGAAATGGTGTTTGAGGCCGGTTAACATGTCGCCGAATACCGGGGACAAACCGGATTATTCCTCTGTGAAAAAAAAAAGAACCTCCTGAAGCGACAATATCAAACTGTTGACAAGTTAGCTTGTTTGTCAAAAGCTACATGAGAGCAGCGGACAGTTCAAACAGCCCGCCATTTTGAAAAACGTCCAGTGGAAATAGTTATGTTACAGCAGGTCGAGTTCATCATGATACAGTAATGTAAAAATACTCAATTACAAGTAAAACTCCTGTATTCAATTGGAAAATTCAACTGGACTTAACTGCTTAGTATATAAAGTAGTTCAAACAAGACCACTTACGACAGTAAAATGCTAAATACTATCCACCAAATAATAGTAACTGTTAAATGTACTGAGACAAAAGTTATAAAGTGATAAAATATGGGCGTCACACTAAATAAATACAAACATTGCACTTGAGAGAATGGCATTTGGTGGCGAGTAAAGCATCCTCTGCCTGCAGATAACAGCGTCAGCAGCATTAAATACAGTTTATGTGCCTCATAATGCAAAGAAAGAAGTGCAGAACAGTTAAGTCTTGTGATTGACCTGTACTAGTTTGACTAGTCCAGTAGTTTTGATTTTTATTTGCTGAGAACAGTGGTGATTGTGGCAGTGATCAGATCAGCCTGTCCCTGCAGGAGCTGCCCAGAGCTCCCAGGGTTTCACGTAGAGGGGTGGGAGGTGTTCTCTCTCACACCTCCTCTTTGTCTAAAGGCCATCCCAGGGCAGAGCTGGCCTTCCTGTGTCCAGTCTCCCACCTGTCTGCTGCTGAGATGCTACTGGGTGAACAGACCACTGCTGATCCCACCACAGAATATAATTATTTCACCACTGACAGTGATGGAAAGTGCATTTACTCAAGTACTGCACTGGGTACAGTTTAAGGTACACTCTAAGAGATTCTTCTAACAGCTACTAACTGTACACACAGTGCAAAAAAATCGTTTTCACGCAGCACTAAACTTAAGTGAAATTACATCTTGTCCTAAGCTAATTTAGCTATTGTAAAGTTGATAGAACGGTACTTTTAGTTTGCTAATAGTGTTTTCAAATGAGTCTTTGTTTGTTTGTTTGTTTTGTTTCACCGTGGCACCCGAATCAGAATCAGACTCAGAATCAGCTTTATTGGCCAAGTAAGTGTGCACATACAAGGAATTTGTACTTTGTACTTCAATGTACTTACACAGAAATGGACATAACAACTAAGAGCAAGGACAACAAAGCTGAACAAATAAAGGTAAAAGAATTGACAGGACTAATATGTACACAAGTATGTGAAACAATTGGTGTAGGCCTATATATAAATATATACTGCATATAAATACATGTGAAAAAGCACCAATGACCAACAACAATGATAAAATAAAATGTCTATATACAAGTAATAAATACTGAAAGAATATACATGGAGTGGATACAGTATACGCATGTACACATGTCTGTATACAGTATATACAGCATGCAGGATTTATATTGACAGTGACAGTGCACGATGTACTGTAAAACTGCAAAAATGTATATAATATATATATATAATGGAAGTAAGTGGATGTTATTGACACTATATGACTGATGTTAGCTGCTCATCAGAGTGATGGCCTGTGGGAAGAAACTGTTCTTGTGTCTGGTTGTGTGAAGGATGTTAATTGGCACTGAACTTGTGTAGCGTTAGCTGTAACACTGCAAAGGGAAGAGGATGAGTGTCTTTCTTCGTCCTAATTTAAAGTTGACACTGGGTTGATTGAGGTTTTGTCGGCAACAGCTGCATGCGTAGGCTGTTTGACCTTCGTGACTGAACCTGTAACCAATGTAGGTCACTTAATGTATTTTGCTTTAAAATCGATGTCATGTTGATGTTTAAGGCTTAGTGTTAAAGTTTTTTTTGTGTGAGGTTAGAGTTGGTTATATTTTGTGTTTAGGTGCAATCTGCATAGAGGCGGGCTGTGAACACCTGCAACACTAAATGTATTCATTCCTTTGCGCTTAGTGTGCAGTGTTTTTCCATTATGTTCCCTAATATGGACAGAGAGTGAAGTTGTTTTGTTTCGTTTGAGGGCAACTTCCTGGTGAAAGTCTGCAAATATTTGACTTGATGTGCTCATTTGAAGCTCCTGAACGCACTGCGATGTCAGACCTGAGGAGTTCAGTCTGGCCTTCATTTTTATTTCCGTCTAAGTGTTGTTGGAAGTGTGCATGTGTGCACAAATTAAGGTATGAAAATTGTTCATGGTTGAAATAAACTATTTGGACATAAAGAGTTTTATAATAAACAGTTTGATCATAAAAACTGTGTTATTTATTCTGACTTAGGATTTACTCAATAATGCAAGAGTTGGAATTACTTAAAAAGACGCATGGAAAATTGTTACCTTAATTTTTGTAAGTTGAGCCAAATATGAATTCAAATTTGTGAAGCAGAACTTTGGTTTTTGTTCTTTACACCCCGTTTATCATCTCACAACCATTCAGATTTATCTTGTGACCCTTTGAAGTGGGTCCAACCCCTACATTGGGAACCACTGGACTAAACTGCCCAATAGTATATAAAAATACTTAAAATCGGACCAGTTAAAACAGTGAAATGCAACTTACATATTGATGCATCAGTATTAAAGTCTATTATAGTCAAATAAAGTGATATATGATAATATATCACTTTGAGTACTTTCACTAGCTACTTTAAGTACATTTAGCTGATAATACTTCTGTATTTTCACTTAAACCTGTAATAAGTGATTTTTTTGGCCACCTGAGGGCATCAGAAACATGTTGTGAATTCAACATTGACATATTATCACCTTTTAAAGTTTATACAGCAAAAGGTTGCTTATTTACAGCAAACTGTTGCGTATTTACACATCCAGCAGTCAAGGAGGAACATTATCATTCATTTGGAGTCGTGTTTCTGGCGAATATAAGTCCAATATTCACTCTCTTTTAGCTCTGTTTTTGATCTCTACCAAATCCTGAGGGAAATATCTGGCTCTTTAGCTGCTAAGTGCTCCACTAAGTTCACCAGTTAGTCGCTAAACTGTGTCTGTCTGCTGTTTGGTACTGAGCAGGTTGGTGTACAGTGGGTTTCTAGAGTTTTCTTCACTGAAAACGACATTATGAAAGCGGTGAGGATGAACCAAAACAGTAAAGTTGTGGGCAGGCAGCTAAACAATGAGCTAAAACTCACTACAAAGCTCCATTACCTTTAATCTGATTTTTCACAGTAACACAGACTTCATACTGTACATGTAATCACAGTGAGTGTGTAGTATGAGTTCAGTGTATATTGATCTGTGATTGAGCAGGGTTTAGATACTCGTCCTCAGTGTGTGTGTGTGTGTGTGTGGGTGGGTGCACATAGACATACCTATGCATGAGAGTCACTCCCAATAATATAAAGACCACAATTTCATAATCCCAATGCAATTACCTCCTGAAAAATAGGAAACTCGTTCTGAGCAGGGAGAATGTCCCAGAACATTGACTTTATTATTGTGCCAATATTGTGGCACATTCAGACACCCTGAGGGATCTTTGTATCACTGCTGCTCAGTCAGAAAAGTAAAAAAAAAAGACAGTTGCAGACTGTTAAGCATCTCTGCTGCTTGAATAAAAGTAGTCATGCACAGATATTTAATAGCATCTTGGTGCACTTATCTGTACATTTAACTGAATTAGGTTTTGTTTACTGGTTTGTGTTTGTGATGTATTATCCATTTGATGGCAACACGGCCAGATTAACCTGCTAGGGTCTATAAATATACTATGGATCACAAGCAGCAATCAGCATGTACTTCCTCCCCTTCAAGCACCCACAGAGTGCAGGTGCACCCAGCATTTAAAGCTCCAATAATAACACAATAGCTTGTGTTAGAGGCCCTGTATTTTTCTGGGCCTGTGGTCCTTCTTTAATTATCATTTTACCTGCATGAGCACTTTTTCAGATTGAAAGTTAAAGATATTAAAAAGATATATCTACATACCAATCTCGCCGCTTGGCCTAATCCAAGCATGTCGATAAGCATTTTATTATCCACTTGAGAAAATCTTTTAATGCACATTTAATGTCCCTGGAAGCTGTGATCAGGTGTGGCTCAGAGTCAGTGACCCTCAACACTGTCGAGATGCTATCAATTACATAAATCGAGTGCACCTGAAGCATTTAAAATCCTCATTGTAAACAGATATGGAGAGTCGAAATATAACAGACTTGTTTTAAGCTTCATGACATTTTTGAGATAATCCAATGGGGTTGTTTTAGCCTAAAAAGTAAAACCTATAAAGGAGCATTTAATCCTTGATTCTTGTTTTCATCATCACCATTTGGAGATACATGATTTTCACCTGATTGATTCTCTTGATCAAAACCAATGGTGGGAAGTACATTTACTTAGGAACTTTACGTATATATACATTACTTGTATTTTATACAAGTATGTCCATCATATCCTTCAGATAAAGATTTTACATACAAAACATATAATCAGGTGATAAAATATGATGCATTGTTATGGATTAAACTACCAAACCAGCTTGTAAAGGAGTTAAAATGAGCTCCGCCTCGACCAACAACTATATTAAAGTACCACTTACATGTTAATGCATCAATAATTATGATCCAGTGACATCATTATATTGCACTGACAGGGGTAATTCTGCATGATAAGTACTTTTATGTTTCATATTTTAAGTACATTTTGTTCCCAATACTTTTTTACTTTTACCAGACCTAAGTCAAATTTTGAATGTGGTACTTTTACTTGTAATGGTGTAATTTTTATAGTGCGGTATTACAACTTTTACTTACCTATATCTTCCACTACTGATCAAAACCATGTTGTCCTTTCATTTATTACCTTTAACACTAATACGCTAATGTAGAAATTTGTTTCTCAGACCTGCAAAGAACGAAAAGAAGTTGAAAATGAACATATTCTCCCTCCTCTCCGGGTTTCAGTGGGAAATCAAATAATGACACGTCGTCCTTTTAATTCATGGCCTTTTTTATTTCTGCAAAGACGTAACGGCTTAATACAATATGGCGGTCATATTAACATTATCTCAGCGAAAGAAGTTCAAACTGGACACAGCTCTCTTCTCTTCAGGTTTCACTTGGAAATCAAAACCATACTGTCCTTTTAATCCTTTTGATTCATGGAATTTTGCACCTTTCTGATGTACAACTCTGTCTCTCAGACCTTATGCAAAGAAGCTTAATCTGATGGTTTAATTAGTTTAATTTCAGCGAGAGAAGTTCAAAATGAACGTATGCTCTTGAGGTTTCAGTCGTGAATCAAATAAAACCATGTTGCCCTTTTAATTCATGGCCTTCCTAATGTAGAAATGTGTTTCTCAGACCGGACAGCATCTACCGTAACGTTACAGCCACTTACAGTTGTAAGAATATTTACTGTATTTAGTTTTATTGTCTTCACAAGATAACGTCACACCAAGTGGGGTGGCAGAACATACAAATATGTTTTGGGTTGTAGTATCACATCCAAGGCCATGGCCTCCACAACTCCTTCTGATCCCACATCTACAGCTGTACCCTGTTGCCATCCCTGGGGACACCCCCCACCCCCACCCCCTTTCCTCCCTCAAACAGATACACTCCAACCCCCTAGAGGAGGATCAAAAGCCAGCTGGTCAAACCACCTTGGAAAGGGGTCTAAACACCTAAGGACTCAGAATCTCCTCTGCCTGACTGGGATGTGACCCAGAAGAAGGAGAGGATGGAGAGCCAGATGTTGAGGCGCTACGCTTCAGGGAGCGAGCGAGTGTTGAAGCAAGCCCGACTGAGCAAGTGAGTGACAGACAGAGTGACGCATGTGGTGTACGGTACTGTATGTGCATGCAGAGGGATGAGAGCCACATGTGAGCCTCTTGTCAGCACACAGGAGATTTACCCTGATGTGCATCCTTGTAGTCCCTGCTTCTTTTTTTTTTTTTCAACAGATGCACCAGTGACATCTCTTAAAAGCTGAGAGGCGGCTCAGCGAGAGGTTTTATTTCACACAGCTCCTCAGTATTAGTCTGAGGGGAGCTTGAAAGCTACCGAGGCTCAAAGTCTCTCACTTCGCTGAGCCAGTCACTCTCAAATTGGAGGAAATGTAAATGACTTACGTAATCAGCACCCTCCTTACACACAGTTCCCAAAAAAATGTTAAGTCAGCGCTTAATAACACTGTTGATAACTGGGCATAAACAGCCAAATATAATCAGTCATGTTCAGCCAGTCAATTTACAGTTTGACCAAGTGAGCAGAATGAAAGTGACATTTTATGTGGCTTCTTCTGCTCCATAATGAGGCTCATCCCTGACCCAGAGTCATGATCATCATGTGGGTGAAGTCGAGGCTGCATTAATCCGCGTCTGCGTGTTGTTTTTAATAAACTAACATCCACGTGACTGCTATTAAAAAATGCACAGAGAGCGTGGCTGTGCATACATTTGGCCTGTATATGTGCACAGGTATACAGGGGAAGACAGAGTGAGTGAATTCATTTCACAATTGCGGTGGATTTTTTTTCTTCACGCTGCATTATTCCAATTAATTTCAATTTCAGTTGGCAGTCCTTGACCGCCAAGACAAAAGACTTTTTTTTTCTCCATTTTATTGAGACAGATTGGCCAAGAGTGTTGCTGCCATCTACAGACACAGGATTACATTTGTTACTTACACATGCACAATGTAAACAGCCGAGACCTTGAATGAAAATGAAATGACCTGACGTGTCTGCGCCTGCAGCAGAGACTGATCGGGATGCAGAGCACACATAACAGATAGACATGAGAGCAGATTATGTTTAGGCCTCCCTGTTCACCTGTTGTAACGGCACGGGGTTAGCTGGCTCAAAGTTACAGTCACACCTTTAATGGTTCAGAGGCCTCATAAGATATTCTGCCTACATAATTACCTGTAGTGCTTCCCTGACCTCACTGTCTCTTTTTATGAGTGTACACACGAACATGTTGACACACAGTCGCTAACCTTTTCTTAAAACAATGCAATGTTAGCTAAAGATTAATTCTCAGATTAATTTATTTGAATTTTTAGGGGCTTCAGGAGGTAAAAAAAAAAGAGCAAACATTAAAGTCTGAAACAATAAACATAATTTTGAGTTGCAGACAATATTGTTTCTTCTGTCCTATGCCGTTCATCATCACGACCCCTGGGATTTATTTTACGACCTTCTTTGGGTGGTCCTGACCCACGGTGGTGCTTACCTCAGGGGCTTACTCTCATTTCCTTGTGGGTAACGCTAAACTTAACCATAACTGATACCTACCTAACCGTAACCTTCACCCGACCCCAGTGAAGACAGGAACTGTTTTAGCTCGTGATAAATGTAACTGTTGTGAAACCAAATCAGAAGCAACAAACTGTTAACCGCATCAGACAAGCTGTCCCCAGTCGACTAGTTTAAGTTGAGAATTATACAAACTTTCCCTAACATTAAACACACGCACACTTTGTTTGTGTGTGTGCCCTTGGGTTCCCCTGCCCTTGGGTGACCCTGGGTATGAATGCCTGCATGTCCCTCCTCCTGTCACCAGCTGCAGACAAACTGTGGCAGAGCTCCCTGTTTGTCCTGTAAGCACAGAAATCACATCACCTCCCAGGAAAAAAAAGGTGGAGAAGGAGAAGGTTGTACAAGCCCCCCACCCCCCCCCCTTAAAAATAGCACACCTCTCCTACTGGATGGGCCACCAGGCCGAGGTGCAGCCGGTGACATGTGCAGCGAATGGACAACTGCTTAGAGAGAAATGGAGGAGATATTTTGGAAATGTCATGCGCTGGCATTATTAACATACCCCTTGTGTTAGGCTGCATGCGGGCCGTCACAGTAAGCAAGCAGAACAGGCGGGGAGGCCTGCACGGCTGGCAAGGAGGAGGGAGATTTATTATGGTTTTCATCTGCAGGGCACAATTGGGTGGAACACACTGGTTGTTCAAAGGCTTGTCATAATTTCTGTCATCTATTTAAAGTCAAACTCAGCAACAAGCAAAGGCAACGGCTGTGTCAAGAGCAGGGCAGACGACTTGCATTCCACAGATGACTGCTCCCTGGAAAAGAGCCCTGTTAAAATTGCCATGTGCTGAACTGCTTTCACTCCAATGGAAACGTTAACTGCTGAACCCCCCCCCCCAATGAGGGGGAAAAAAAACTAAACTCACAGGCTCATTTTGCCAGGGATGACTCAGCTTTCACGAGGTGTGCTGTGAGAGCACCTTCAAGGGGTACTATGACAGTACACACAGATTTCTGTTGTTTTACTTCACCATGTGCGTCTGGTACACTAAGGGGAAATGTTTCACACTGCCAGCTTCACTAACTGAGAAATGGCTTAATTTGCATTGTTAGTGGTCCCAATGGAAACCAATTAGTAGTCTGTAGCTGTGAGCTGACCGGCTGCCATTTGATTTTCTTTTGGCTTGTTACATAGCACACCGAGAGGCATATTTTTGGATGATCGAATTGTATGTTTTTCATTAACAAATTGCAAGCAGGTAAAGTTTAATGTCCAAGTGTCATTGTGTGCACGTTTAAAAAGCCCCGTTTCTCATTTCTTTTCCCTCCTGAACATTTTTGGAAACCATATTAAAGCTTTTCTGCCATTCTGAATTAGGAAAGAGTGTGAATGTGTTTGGGGAGGGGGGAGGGGGGTAATCCTCAATAGCCTCTGGGTGTTATGCACACACTCTCACCAGCTGTTTTCATCAGTGTGTGGTGTTGTGGTGGTGAAAGCCTGGCGGGTGCTGCCTCCCTGTGTTTGCGCACAGTAACTGCTGCTGTTTGCAGTAATGACACTGACGCACAGTTACTCTCAACAGCACAAGAGGTCGAATGAACTGGCCTTGCACTGTACAGCAGAATAACTCCCACTACAGGCCATATTCTGTGGCCGTCATTGTATAGGTAACACACTCCAGCAGCGGCTGTCAGGAATATGGCTCACATCCCGAATCTACATCACCACAGTACAGTAACATTAGGGAATTGACTTCGGGTTAATACACTAATGCACCTGTAAGCTGGTGCCAATTGTGTAAGGACCACTGGTTACAGGCACGTGGTTTTGTCTTTTACACAATAATGTCTTTTTTGGCACTTTTTGGGATGACATGACCTGATAACTGTGAGGTGAAGGTCGTCGCTCAGCAGGTGTTTGAAGTTATTAAAATATTAGGTTTGTTTGTGTTTTTACAAATCACAACTAAATAAAAAACATAGATGCTCCTTGTCACACGGTTCATGTTGCCAACTGCCGCCTGACTTTTTCTGAGAAAGCAAACACGGCAGAAGCAAAGTGTATTGTTGATCAATGTTTATTCAAAATAAATGAATTCCTGGATCATCACAAAGACAGAAATACAGCAGATTAATTCAGTGACGTCTTTGAGGCACACAGGAATAGATCATCGCTAACAGAATAATCATTTCCTACTATGTGTCTGTTAAATACAGTAATATATTTATGGTCTATAGAAAAGTAAACAAAATCTTCATTTATGAAAACAATCTAAAAAGAGAGACATCAGTAGATAAGTGAACAAGGCTGTGAGAGATACAGTAGGTCCTTACACAAAGTTACAGTTGACAACTTTGGCATCAGTGGATAAATCCCTTGTATAAAAAAAGAAGACATGAGGCAATTTCTTTTGAGCAATATTAGTGGCACTGCTTGTATGAATCATTAACACAATCACAAAATCACTTCATTAACGTCAGCTTTTACACTTCAGAGTAGTCACACAGGGTTAACACGCTGCCGTTGCTGTGTCAAACGGCATATTTATGCTGTTGAGCACAGCGCTAACTTGTGTACCTTCACTCTGGCAGACACTGCGTCCTTCTCAGCACGTCTTTAAGGTGGCAGAGATGATTAAAAACATGATCAAACACCGACACGTCGCTATGAAGACACATTAAGCAATAAAGCCTCATAAGTCAAAAGAAACCCCCTCAAGTGTTACAGAAAATAATCATTTACAAAATATAAAAGCTAACAGTTCAAAAGTTTAAAAGGCCACTATTGAACAATATTTAAAATGCATGACTGGCTAGTTAGTGTGGAAACAAAATGCTGCTGTTGCAGTTGAAGAGGGCCCCAGAGGTAGGCTTGTTAAACCACGCTGCTGGGAAGGGGAAGCTGCTGCGACCAGGATTAACATTTTCTGCAAAGTGCCAGTTTTACTCCACTGATCTTTACACCACTCTCGGGTGAAGCACCTGGTCCACAAACATAAATGCACATCGAGGGAATCAGAGTGGAAGAAAACTACAATGTTTTAGTCCCAAGGAGGCTGTCTCGCACTAATTTACACAATCTGTGTTAAAATTCCCATCAGTTTCTCTCAGAGGCCTTTTTCTCACAGCGCTGTGATCTTGAAGATGTAGCTGAGACTGCAATTTGAGTGCCTAATTACTTCAAGATACCTTGTAGTGTTTTTCCACCCTTTGTTTACCAAAATGAGATCCTCAGATGTGCAATTTGATCCCTTGCCAAATTTTACTTCCCCAATGTGCAAGGCAAAGAAAAGAACCTATGGGCTATTTGATTATGGCATGTGGTGATGAAGTTCACCCACACACTCTTCTTCTTCTTCTTCTTCTTCTGCTTCTCTTAGTATGGCTCTGCCTTTAGACTTCGATATAGGCAGCATGTAAACACCATCCCTATGATCTGGGGATTACATGGTGGGGAAGGAAAATGTAATTTAGCAAAACTGCAATCTCCATGGATATACTTTGATTTAATAAGCAAATTGTTTAGAAAGTCTAGTTCTTTGCTCACCTGTACACAGGCAATCCCAACACCCACCGCTCCAATGATCTTCAGATGGTCCAGGATGAATTTCTCCAGTTTGGTGATGCAGCCGCCCTAAATGAAAAAACAGAGAAGTGTGTCTTTATGTTGCATCAGTTGATGTGGGAGTGTGGCTGGAGTCTCACTGCAAACAAATGCTATGTATACTGTTCGGATATGACAGTTCTCCTTTCTCTGCTATTCCATACACCAGACAATCTCAACGCTGACATACTGAGACATGACAGAAATACTGATCTAGCCACCCGAACTGAAAAGTCAACCCCACGGACGCCCCCGAGCACCCTTCATCCTCTCACCTCCACCTTGTAGATGTTGGATGGGTGGTCCCTGCGGCCGCAGAGCTCAGTGGGAGTCTTACAGCAGCTGTCAGGCACCATTCTGCCGTTTGCGTCTCTGGAGCGAATCCAGATGCTCTCGGCCCAGTCGGATGAACTGTTGCTGCCACAGCACTTGAACTGACAGGAGACAGAGGAAAACACATCTTCAGGCGGGGGGAGGGGGGTGATGGTAGCTAAGAAGTATAAAAAGAACTACTAAATATGAAACATTACAAGTTGTTTTGTACCAATGGATGAAAGATTGTGGTACTGCACTTCACTAAAGCAAAGACAAAACTCAGTGCACAGGCTTATTTGCTTCCTTATCAATAGTTATGAGAAGATTGATACTACTCTGATATCTGTACAGTAAATATGAAGCAACAGTGAACGGGAGATTAGCTTAGTTTAGCTTAGCATAAAGACAGGAAATGGAGCTAGCCTGTCTCTCTCCAAAGGTAACAAAATACGGGAATATTATTAAACTTCTGGGAGTCTCTGTTGGCTGCCTTGCAAATACTCCAAATCATAGCGACAACATGCCATTTTTACACCGTGAACAAAGGAGAATGAATATAATCAGTGAGCTGCTGGCTGTAGCTTCATATTTAACAGGCACACATGAGAGTGGTTTAAGTCTTTTCATCTAACTCTCTAAGTGTATTTCCCAAAACGTGAGATTTCTCCAAAGTCCAAACTAATTATAGGAAACAATAGAAAATAAAAGTTTAGAAGAAAGAAGAAAGAATATATGTTGACATCTGACAGCCCGGGGCATCTCATACTTAAAAAACCGAGCATAATAAATGAAGTCTGAACTGCTGCTCAGATTTATCCATTCCTTCATGTGCTGTCAACTAGTATAAGCAAAAGAGAGTAAATTACAGCAGAGAGTGCAGACAAGTCCATCATCCTTAGCTGAAGGCAGAAGGACCGGAATCGGATTTGTTTTGACTCGCCCTCGTCACCAAAATCTCTAATCTGATGGGATGATAGGTTCCCAAACACTATCCAATCAACAAGCCACATGTGAGTCCATGTGACTTTTGCATAGAAAGCCCTGCTTCACTTATAATATGACGGTGTGGATGCAAACAACTACCTAAATGCATCCAATTTTCCAATGTATTTTGGTTCAAAGACAACCTGTAGGTGTGACTGTAAACATCAGTTGTCATTTCAGAGTTTGTGTTAAAAAGAATAAAGTTAAATTAACCTCCACCTTGTAAAATTGGTGATTCATCCATCCATTTATCCATCCTTTAAAGCGGACACTTACCTCCTGTTGCAGTTTGTCCACGGCCCTGGTGATTTGCTCATGGGTGTTCTGCTGATACTTCTGGGTCATGGTCTCTCTCAGGTTCTGCTTCAGCTCCTCATTCAACTGTTCAGACACAAAGAGACACAAAGAGACACACGCATACGCATTAACAGCCGCACAAAAATAGGAACACAAAAATCTTAGGCCAGCACAGAGCGTGACCAAGTGATAAACTAGCTGCAATTGTTGACTCTGCTGCTGGTGAGATTCATAGCACACTGGATTGAAACGATACATGTCATGGACAGCAGTTGTAACAACAGAGGAGCAGACGAAGCCAGGGCGATGGCAGAGGAAGTCGGTGTGTTTTTGTTCTCTAGACCGGTGGCAGAAAACGCTCACAGGAGGAGCGGGAGGTCTGGGGGGCTCAGTTTCTATGGCAACAAGCCAGCTGGGAAACCACTGTAAATCAAAGCGTGAAGGAGTTATCAAGGGAATGAATGATGAAGAGAGGAGGCGAGGATGGAGAGAGATGAGAGGTGAAGACAAAGAGGAAGAGGAAAGGAGAGGACGAGAAAAAACAGGAGGGATGCTTCTCATTTCACCTGTTGACAGTTTGGGAAACGCTGCGGCAGGGAAGTAAAAACAGCAATTTAAGATTTAAAATTGGCTCAATAAGTAGAAACAGCTGGTGTGTGAGCGAACAGCATTATGTGGCATTGCACATTGAACCACATAAAAACACGAGCTCAAGCATCTATTCAGGTGACGGCTGTATGGCTGTGAGACCAGGCCGAACCAATATCATTCACCTGCAGAGTCACAGGTCTGGACCCTGCAGTTCCTGTCCGACCTGGACCGTCTATTCACAAGAAAGGTAACAGCAGCAGCAACAGCAGTTTAGAACTGCGGGTGTTGACATTGTGCGCCATCTACAGGCAAGAAAGGTAATAGCATCTGCTGTTTTTAAAACAGTGTCACCTGAAGGCATTGACTGCTACAGCTGCAATATTTTTCATTTTCGTGGCGGGGGTTTGACATCTTTTACTTTTAAGTTATTACACAAAGGCCAAACAAAAACAATAATGTAAAATTCTGTGTTTGTAGCAAAATATGCAAACTATAAATGTGGATGTAATTAAAAACATTCACATTTATGTTGTTAACTTGTAGAATAGAGGATGTGTTAATCTCAGGCAATACACATTTAGAAAGGGAAATGCAGTATACAATAAATTAATTCACGAGATCTCTGTTTGCACCAAGTTTGGTATTTTATAGAAACAAGCTGAGCTATTTTTAGATGTAACGGCACTGTAGGTTACTGTGACACAAAGATGTTTCATTTTATATATACACTTCACATTTTTCTTCACTGTTAACAGATAGAACAAGTATTACATGTACAACCTCACACATGGGAAATAGAAACAATCGCAGATGTAGCACTCAATGTCTGCAGGTGGTGTCGTTCACATCTGCAGGTCTTTCTTTTACACTAGGTGGAGCAGGTGTAGAACTGATAAGACAATGACGTGAATAAAGTGTGTTTGTGAGTGAGTTACACACAGGTGAGGTGTTTGGCATCTTGATAAAAAGCAAACAGTTCACATCACTAATCACCAGAGAGAAAAATGAGGAGTAATAACAAGGGATGAAGAACAGCGGGGGAGAAGAGTGGATTTAGATATTTTAGAAAAACTTAATTCATGCAGGAATCTTTTGAAGCGAGTAAAGAGCTTTAGGAAGCAGGAGAGAGCCACGGAGCTCAGTGACTGCTCATGTTCAGACGAGCTGTGTATTATGAATGAGGCAGTTATAATTGCAGAGCACCTCTAGACTGAGAGAGGTCCTGTTGCTGAGCTACAAGCAGCCAGGCTTTAAGACTAGTCAGGGTGGGACTGATTCTGGTGGAGAGCAATGTCATGTTAATATTACAGGAGGAAAAACCTTTAAATGTGTAGCTGCTTGCAGCACAGTCAGTATAACTCGACATTGTTAGAGCTTAAATGTGCCGAGGGAGGCCGTCAGTGTTAGTTTCATTTTTACATTAACTACAGTGCATGAGATGAGAAAAGAATCACTCGCAAGCAGAACTACGTGTATTTACTACACATTTTTACTCTCTTTCGTCATTAACCTGCGTGAGCAGAGTTCTTCATGTCTTTGTTTGAGGAGGGAACGTGAAGCACGGCTCTGTTTGTGTGTATTTCAGTTGAAAATCATAACTTAAAATGCTTTTAAATGATTCAGACACACGTGCATTCAGCCTTGTTATGTGGAGACATTTTTCATTCAATTTGGACTAAATGTAGCAGGAGTAATATGGTCAGTTTGTATTTTTAATGGGCTGTCTTATATTTCCTCACTGCAATCTCATTCATCATACTGGTGGTTAAAATTACAGCACATGCCACGTAGGAACAGAAAGTGCCGTCTGTGTTTTATTACAATACTTTTGACGACATGCTCGGATTAAGAGGCACAAAACATGATTTTTTTTTTGTAGAGTACATCATAGCTGCTACAAGATAGATATCAGGCTTTAATATCGGATGATGATTATGGACTTGTGTTCACCCAAGATTTATAATTTTTAGTCAGTGACGATAAACTGGGTAATTTATCAAAAATATGTATATCAGAAGACAAAAAAGTAACAGTGCTCATGAGATTCCCTGAATTTTGTAATTTGCCAACACAATTTAGTTAAAACTGTGTTATTAACCTCTGCGTCTGATTTTAAATTACTTTTCCGTCAGTTGAAATCAATATCTTCCCATATCTGTCAGCTGCTCCTCTGTCATTCCACGCATACAAACATACGCCTGGTGTACATTGACGATAAAGTAATCTTCTTCTTCTAAATCCCAGGGTGCATTGTAAAATACATTTGAAAGGACACTTTTTTTTGGATTACCTGCTGGTAGTAGATATAAGCCAGGACGCCAGCCAGGATCTCCAACAGGAAGATACACAGCAGCAGGACAAAGTACTGGGGGGGAGCAGGAGAAGAAAATACAGTTAGTGGATGGTAATGTGATGAAGCGACAGGTGGCTTAGAAATCTGATGTGGGAGCATTTAAAGTCACACATGCATCACTGATAGAAACAGAGTGGTTAAGTTCTGGTCACGTTCTTATAGAGCTACTAATTAGAAATACAAATATTGGAAAAGTAATTTGATAAAAGGAACTGAAAACAAACAATGCTCAAAAATACAGTTTGATTGACGTCTGAAGTACTGTATTATTGTTTTTGTTGGTTGTATAAACCACTTACACCTGCAATAACTGATTTTTTTTGGCCACTTTGGGGCAGCAGAAACAAGTTGTGAGCACAGCACTGACATATCATCATCTGTTAAGCCATGTATGGAGAACTTCTTAGCAAACAGTAGCTCATTTACACATCCAGGATATTACAAGGTTGGACCACAGATGGGTGTTGATGATATTCTTTCACCTTCAAGTAAACATAATACAATCAAATAAAACCGCACCACCAAGTACAGCCTAAATAGCTCCACAAAAGTAGGATTTATTGAACTGCTGATGTTCTGGATTACATTGTACAGGTGTAGCTAATAAACCGGTAATAGTAAAGCATATTACACATACAACCGTGCCAGCCGATAAAAAGAGGCCTCACAACAGGCAACAAAACTTGAGGTAAAACTCATTTGTGCCTTCTCATGGTTGTCTATTCATGTTCAGTTCTTTTGCTCAAAGTTGCAGAAGTCATTGCACGTCTCACTCTGTGCCTTTAAAGTGAGGTTTGCTGTTGACAGTTTATCGTCTGTATCTGATTCGTGACCGGGCCCATAGGAGTTAGAGGGAAGGTCTGCTTTTCATGCCAAGTTTCTTCAGAATTAAAAGACAAGAGGAGATGTTATCAGACCAAAACCTTGACCCAAATTCCTCTGGCCTGCTGCTATCAGAGAAAGAAAATCAGCCCGGTAAAATGGACTTGGTCTCAGATTTGATAGCTTGGGCTGATTAGATCTCTGAGTGGCTCTGAGCCTGAATGCTGGTCAGACTCTTAGATGCATTTTGACGTCACGTTGATGGTTTGAGGAGAAGCATAACAACAGATAGAGATATTGAATACATAAAAAAAAGTCAGATTAAACCAGTTTAAACAAGGTGTGTGAAGTTTGATCCAACCGCAAATACTAAATCCATTTTCGATCTGATATTCAGATTAACACCCATACTGAGTAGGATTTAATCTACTACTCTTCTAACAGAACTACTGTCTAGCAAACATCTGTACAGAAAATCTTTGCAGTTGTAGCTGAAAACAAGGACAACTGAGATAGTGGAAGGAGAGTTTTTCTGACCATATTTGTGGTTTGTGTCTTTGCCTATGCTTTCCCTTTCACACACACACACACACACACACACACACACACACACACACACACACAAAAAGCATGCTTCTTCTCAGGCTGTTCCCACACGGACAGTGATGTGTACAGGGTGTGACAGAGAACCTGTTGTTGGCTTTAGAGACTGACGTGGCTGAATTACTGACTGCAGTGACTCCAGAGGTCTCCTCTTGATCTCAGGCACACTCTCTCTCACAGACACACTCATTTTACGCCTGAGCTGGCATTCTTCTCCCGGGCGACTTAAGGGCACAGAGTAATTACTGCCAAAACGACTCTCAGCAGGTTCATATGTACAAAACCTTTTTTAAAGCTCTGCATTGGCATGCTGCACGTAGGCTTCTTGGCTAAGCTACAAAATATTGGACATCTCGCGGTAAACTCAGACTCATCTCGCTGAGGTCGCTGGAAAATATTTGAACAGTTTCTTTGACCTTTTGCGTCCCTCTTTCACAGCAGCTGTTTTTCTCCAGAGTTTGTCTAACTTCTAACATCTTTATGCACCTCGACTGTACATAAAGGACCAACACATAACTGCAGCGAGGATACAAACATTTGTATGCAGCTCTGTGTTTGACTGTGTTCCTATTTCAGACTTCATTAGAAGTGTACTGCTGCTTTTACAATTACTGAGCAAGTAGGAGTTCAGAGTCACGCTGAAGGTGACTTTAATCAGACTGATAACAGTTGGACACGTGTTGGTTTTTCAAAAGGAGTCCTCCTGCGACCTTTTGGCTATATGGTGGACTCGCTGGCCACATACAGCTAATCAATGGGAACTTTAAACTAACTTCAACTTGATGGAGACTATTAACTATTAACTCATTCATTAAATACGCTGCCTTTACTGTCTTATGTAGTGGCTCGGCTAGTTTTCCTTGAAGCTTAATATTACGTTTCAGAAAAGTGTAATAATTTCTTCTGAAATTAACAGAGGTGCTCCTGACGTCAGGCGAGTTTTACTTTTTTTTAATGATCTAATGATTTAATGATGCTGATTATTTTCTTGAATAATCAATTAATCATTCGGCCTATAAAATGTCAGAAAACAGTCTCAAAAGTGACCTCTTCAAATTGCTCAATCATTTTCAATTTAAAATTAAAACATTATATAGAAAATATTGACGAGCAGGAAATCATCAAATTGAAGAAGATGGAACAAATAATTTTTCTGATTACTGATTAATGTTCTGTTAATCTACTAATTGATTTGTAGATTAGAGGATTAGATCCTCGAAAACAGGTGCTAAAGACAAACGAACTGCGTTAATGCTACATTCATGTCTTGTTATATTAAATGTACATTCTCCGGGAACATACTCTATATATCACTACAGTCTACTGGTAGTAAATATAACTAGGTACGATATGAGATTTAATTATGAGCTCTTGGTCTCACAATTGCAAATATGTCAAAACAAGTGGGAAACACTGCACACAATCCCCGAATGCAAATTCCCCAGTAAATGCAGTTGGATGATATAAAAAAAAAAAAAAGATGATCAGTTAGATCCATTACAGAATAAAAGAGAGAGGTGTCAGCTGTACGGACGATTTCTCATTCATAAATGAAAGATTTTGGATTAAGACGAAGAGTTGGAAGAGTTCTAACGAGTTAAAAATGCTAATGCTTCAAGATGTAGCGACAAGATGCCATTCCATGAATTAGCTTCTTTTGATGCACGACATAAAGTCAGCATAGCACACACACACACACACACACACACACACACACACACACACACACACACACACACACACACACACACACACACACACACACACACACACACACACAGAGAGAGAACTCCATTACGTTCTCCATCTTTGGCAATCTTTTGCGGTCCCCCCTCCCTCCTGACAAGTTCATTCCTTCTCTGTGATTCATGGCTGTGATCTCAACTCTTCAAGATGCACCATGCATTCAGAAAACACACAGAGAAGGTGTGCTCAGATTTCAAACTAAGCATGAGCACTTCGACTTCTAGACATCTTTCGAAAAAAGATGCACTATTTTCTTCACACAGAGGGGAAAAAAAAAAACATACCCAATCTAGTTACATTTATGTTATTCTACACTGTATAGACATGAATCTAAATGAGCAGGAATGTGGTTTCATATCCTTTTTCCACACAACACTGTACCCAGAATTTTTCGTCTAGCTCTTCTGCCCTTGAGCAACTTCACAGAAATTAACTAAGAAGCAGACATCTCTTTTTGCTTCTGCTTACAGCTCTGCCAGCCTGTTTCCTCATATAAATAGAATTCAACAGACAGAAAGTGAAACGACAAATGTAGTTAAATAAGAAAAAAGAAGTATAAAGTGAAATGGAGAGAAAATAGAGATGCTGAGAGACACTGAAAGACAGACAGTGAGACGGAAAGTGGACCGAGTGATCCAGTTGAGCATTTGTCCTTATATTTGACATATCAGACATATCAATAGCTTGACTGACACACAAGTAAATTACCTGTTATAAAGTACTGGACTGTGTCTCTTTGCTCATTTATTTAAACTTGGTTTTGACAATGTATGTGTAATATACATAAAGTCCTAAATTAGAACTGAAACGATTAGCTGACAGACAAAACATAAAAAAAAAAAACCAAGGGGTGGTGCTTTTCTCTTTTCTTAAATTAATTACTTAACTTAATACTTTTTGGTTTTGGACTGTTGTTCCAACATAAGAAACATCTGAAGATGTCACCTTGGTCTCGGGGAAATGTGATTTTTTGGGAAAGATTTTTGACATTTCACAGACTAATTGATTGATCAATTAAGTGAGAAAACAATTTGTCGTTGCAGACCAACTCTAGATAAAAACCATATGTTATAATTATAATAAATTTAATCTGTAACATTATTGCAGAGAAGTCTTTTTTTAGGACATAAACAAAGACAAAAAGAAGATAAAGACAGAACAAAAAAAACAGATAGCCTAAAGTTAGAAAGACGTAGAGAGAGAGAACTAAAGAGAAAGGCAGAAAGGGCGGGACAGACATAGAGAAATACAAAGAAAGACAAAAGGAAGATAAAGAGAAAATAAAAACAGATTAAGTTAGACAGACAGAAAGAGATGCGTAGAGAGAGCGAGAAAGAGAAAGGCAGAAAGGAGACTGAGACACTCAGACTTGTAATATGTCCGGATAAACTGCATGAAGTCAGTTTCTCCACAGGTGGATCCAGCCTCTGTTAGGTCTGCTTTCCATTTGGCTCTGTCATTTGGAAGGAAAAAGTTTCTCCCTCCTCCTCCTGAGTCATTACACTGTTCTGTCGCTTTTCTCCAACAAAACAATGAAGCTGCGTGTTTGCAGACACACACCACACCCTCTCTTCCCGTGGGAGAGTTTTCTTCTTTTTCTCCTCCCTCATACTTTGTATAGTACAAACATCCCTAACAGCCTCACAGAAAGTCTGATACGGCCTTCGCTTTAAACAAAAAGGCAACTGCAGCTAGATTATTAAAGCCTTACAGCTGCAGATATCCTGGTGATGCTACGGCCGGATTAGCTTTTTAATAGTTAGAACTTGTGACCTTTAGGCTACAGAACAGGGTTGCCAATCACTCGTGTACTCTTAGCAGGTACCAGGCACTCTCCACGTACAGGAAAACAATTACTCTACCTCTCTCCCACCCTCCACAACAATCTCGATAGCATCTCTCCTTGCCGACAAGTTCATTTCTTCACTGTGATTCATCGCCCTAATCTCAAACTCTTCAGGATGCACCGAGCGTTTCGAAACTACGCGAGACACAGGAGATGAGGTGGTGCACACGTCTTGGTTTACGTTAAGTGGTGAGTTATAAATCAAAATAATCTGGACATAGTGGGGACTTAATTTACTGAATCTATAGACTTCTCAATGCTCAAAGCTGGGAACCTACAGTCAACACCCACATCTCAGGGTTCTTTTCCTAAATATTCAATGTGGGTAAAAGCAACAGACACTTCCTTAAAATTCACTTCTGTTCAACACAAAATATAAAGCAATCTTGTTGTCGTCTCTGAAGATTCTCACTCATGTGCACAGTAGGAGATATGGTTTTATAAGTCAAATGAAACTGGTTTTGCCATTTTACTCTTGAGTTATCTTCATTTAAATGAAATAGAAGAATAAAACAGCAATTCCACTTTCCCTTGATGGAGTATTTCTATATTTTCTGACTGAGCATTGACGTATGAGGTGCATAATTTGAACTCAACTGACCAAAAATACAGATAACAATGTTTTCTAGTTCTTTATGTGAAAAGTTAAAAAAGGCAATTAATTAGATGTGCTATAACTTAGTTCTAGATGCTATCCTTGTCCTCCACTTCATGAATACGACATAGAAATAGACCTGGTGGGAACTGGCTATATTTTGGCATCCGTCTCATCTCAAGCTGAAAATATCTGCCTGTACGGGCTTCTTGTGGATTCGTCTCCGGTGAAAAATGGATAATGCCAAAGATGATACATGTTCATGCAAAGTTTATGAAGACAAAAACATCTGAGCTGCGCCCAGTGATGCGCATGCATATATTTCCCATGTTGAAACGTGTGGATGAGGAGTGTGTGAATGCTACAGTGTGTCTGCGTGTTTGTATTTTGAGCTGGTTCTGGTATCATGCAGGTGTCTCTGTTGGCAGAAACCCTGTGCTGTGTACAGAGTGTGCCAAATCAAGTATGGGCACACACGCTCCTACTGTACTGAAGTTTTTGTTTCGTCTGAACTGAACCCAATCGAGGCTGACACTTTGGCCATGGTTGCTCAGCATGTGTGTGTGTGGCACCACAGTGTCCTTCTCACAAACTATTACTTCTGAAAGTTGTACACGGAGCCCCACATTTACTTTTTGGGCTCATTCAAGAGCTGAAAAACACAATATATTCCCATGCCAAGAATGACCTCGGTGGCCAAATCAAATGATGTACATCAGACTGAAGAATATGCAGCCCTGCCTGTTTTCAGTGATATTTTGTGCACAAAATCACTCTGTCTAAGTATTACTTATACAATGGATGTTCATTTGTAAGTCTTTTGTGGCTTAACATCTACTTAGTATCGCCACATGTGAAAAATGTTTTGTTTCTTCCAACAATGTGCTAGTTAGCCATCTGGCTGGAGACAGAACAGAAAGTTACTGCTTCATGTGGAAAAGAATAAGAGGCAGCAGTACGAAGCCTGTGTGATACAGAACCAGCGTTTTCCTTTGTTTTGTACATGGACAGGTGGCGGCCTATGGTGGCCAGCAGGGACAAAGTTTGAGAAGAGCACATTCCCTGAAAAGAAGTACATTCCCTGAGGTTGTTTGACTCTTGAATGGGAACACTGGTATGGTAGCACTTTAAGGTATATTTTGTTTCTAACTTGTCTTGGTATTTTGTGTATTTTAAAATGTCTTATTCATACAATGGTTTCATTAGTATGCTGTCTTGAATGTTGTCCTCCCTGTCTGCTCAACAAGGCTATAAAATGAACTCACCATAGTAAAAAAAACACTTTATTATTAATAGTGAGTATGGCTGGGGTTGTTATTTCCTTTATTTTTCCTTCACTTTCCAAATCATTGACACACTGACGTTTCTTGCTCTCCCCTTGTTTGGAGTTTTTTTTCTCCCACATCTTCAAGAGCCAAGAGAGAAACTACAATTGGTCATAAAAATAAAGTTGTCCTCTAATGAGGGGTGGGGGTGGCAGGAATACCAAAATCACTAGCTGGTTGTGTGCGCATATTTAGATCATGTTTAATTTTGTTTAGGTTGCACAGTACAATGATTTCGGTTTCACACACTTTATTATTTCCACAAGCGTGCTGTGTGCAGCTTCTATTATGTCTCTACCCTGACGTGATCTCTTACCACTCGCAGTAGCCTCCTCTGCTCCTTGAAGGTGGCACAGCAGCCCAGCACGCCTGTTACCATGACGATGGCTCCAGCAAGGACCAGTATGTAGGCGGAGGCAGCGTAGGTCTTGGAGGAGAGAAGGCTGATGTAGTCGCTCTTCTCAACCAAGGTCCAAACACCCACCGCCATTACTACGCCCCCTGCCAACTGGGAAAAGAGCACATTATGAGAGTCCGATCTCTACCAGCGACCGGCCCGGCACAAAAGAACCAGGACTCTGGTACAACACTGAGGAGACAAAAACTGAGAGTGACAAAGAGGTTTAAATTATTTATCACCCAAGTCGGCTTCAGGAGGAATGTGAACCGAAAAAAAATGAGCTGCCACACAAGATAATCTAATCTTGAATCAGTTTAAGATAATTGTGAATGAGCCGCTGGGAGCTGCTCAGGTGAGTAATCCAGGGCTGTCACTACTACTGTGAAAGGTTTGAAAAGAATATAAACTTAGGTAATCGATTAGTTGGTAGACAGACAATCAGCAACAATTTTGATAATAGATTAATCGTTTCAGTTACTTTTCAAGCAAAAATGACACACAATCTCTGTTTTCAGATTCTCAAGCGTGAGGATTTGCTGCTGTTCTTTGACAGTAAATGTAATATCTTTGGATTTTGGACTGTTGGTTAATAAGTTAATTGAAGACATCACTGTGGGCACAGAGACATTTGGAATAGCATTTTTTCATTGTTTGTTATTTATTTTACATTTAATAGACTAAATGAATAATCAAGGACAATAACTGGCAGATTAATCGATAAATAAATCAATCCTTACCTAAACTTTCCCACAGTTTATGGTTGCTTTTAAAAAGGTTTTGAGAAACCTTAAACTTAAACCTTACAGAGCAATCATATGGTTTTAAGTCTGAGGAATTACAAAGCATCAAGTGAATCCTTAAGCCCACAGGATAGACTCTCTGTAATCACAAACCAGCATAAAAGTCAATGCTTTAATCCAGCATATAACTGTCACAGTCGGACATCTTCAGCATTATCTAAGCAAACAGTTAAAGAGGATATGAGGGAAATTAAATTAATAAGATATCACAATGACGAGTCAGCAGATGGTGGGGCACTGCAACAGAAATCTGTCATCACGCCAAAGCCATCAATCTAACAGCCTGCCTAATTTAGATTTAATTTATAAAAGGGAAGACGAAGGCCACGGGAGCTAGACACTGAGTCAGACTGAACCACACCCAGAGACAGTGAGGCAGGAAAACACACACAACAACAGTGTGGAGTAAGACATCGTCGTTTACTTACGATGTTAGAATACTGTATATGTTCATTATTTTAGTATGTTTTGTTTTAACTCTCACAGTTCAATCAAAACATCTGCTTCCCCTTAAGATTTTTCAATTTATCACTTAGAGATTTATTCAAGAGAGACTATTCATCATTTTACACAACACATACAAAAGTGCCAATATTAAACAACATTTCTTAACATAATAAATTGTTTTACTTTACATAAAGCATCCCACAACTCTCTAAAACTCATCACAGAGAGATCCCGGCCCTGAGATCCACAGAATTAAGGAGCAGTAATCACTCCGTGTGGTGAACATGATGCTTGCTGTGGCTTTACCTGCTGTTAAAACTCAAATGAACCACAGGAATTAGGGAATCTGAAGTGTAATTGAAAGCTGCACAAGGAAATTCAGACTTTGGCGACCTCCGGTGGCAGCAAGAGGTAAAACCTGGAACATTTGAGTCTAAAGGAAACTCAAGTGAATGTAATGTTACGTCAGTGCATTTGCCCATTCATGACACCAGCCTGCATTTCTTTTTCTTAGCAGCTAATGGGGGCAAAGATGACGGAAGAAAGATCAAGGATTACTGCTGACCGAGGGGACAACATTGGTTTTTGCTCTAGAATGTTAAGATCATGTAAAAAAAACCCAAACTGAGTAACTATAAGTGATATATCTGCTACCTGAAATCGATTAGGGCAAATACAGTCAATATGTCATCTGTTTGCTGGATGACATTATTTTCTTCGCTGTCTTTATGCACAAATGTTTGCATTTGTATTTTATTTTTCTGCATTTTATTCTAGTCTTTAATGCAGTGTCAGTGCAAGTTATCATTGGTGCCACCATAATCTCCATTAATAAAGACGTTGCTGCCACAGTCAACGCTTTATTTAAATGGCAACACACTGCACTCTTCACTCAAAGTCATCTCTACAGCCTTCAAGATTACAAGGTTTGTTTATGTTCACAAACACAGCAGATGTGTATTTGAAGGTCCGATGGCCATTCAAGTTTATTTTACATTTAAAGGTCAAACTTAACTAGAATGTAGCTGCTGGTGCATGAAATGTCTGAATTTAAAACTTTTCATGCATTTCGAACCAGACTGTGTTCTGAAAATGTTTCCCCAAATGAAAATGAACCCCAAAATAATTCAAATAATATCAAACTAAAACCTTAAAAGAGGAACATGTAATACCCTATTTCAAATGAAAACACTGAAAATAACCCAAACTGCAATTACTTTATAGCAAAGATAAGCCGATGGACCTTGTTCCTTTAAATACATCAGCAGGTCTACTAATATTACGTATCGAAGGAGCAGAAGCTTCCTCGTTAAAAAAACACTCCTATCGTAGCCTACATGCCAAAAAAGCCTGACAAACAGAAGGACGCGCACAAATCCATCTCATCCTGCTGAAAAACCTATAATACTTGAGCATCTAATAAGCGTTCACTTCATGTTGTTGTCTGAAGTTCAGTCCAGAAACACTTTGTACTTGCTGCGATAACTGCGGTGCATGTAGATACACTAAAGTATTTGAAATACTTATTTCTTACTTATAAATAACTAATTTGATTTGGTCCTGAAATATCCGTATGGTTGTAACGCTGGCATCTGGCACTGAAGAGAAATTGTTTGTCTGCCAATTTGAGAGAGATCTGATTCTTTGGCAGACAGATGACTATCACATATGGGCTGAGCTGTAAGTGCGACTTCACACTGAGAACGAGTGAGAATGAGACAGACGCCCGTCCTTTACTGCAGCACTGATGTTTGACTCTTATTTTACACAGCACATCCAAATTATGAAATCAGTTATTTGTAGCGCCTTCCTCCTGGAACATCACGTGTTCTTGCCACTGGAAAGTTTTGGGGGAATTAGGCGTTGAATGCATCTTCTGTGTCCTCTGTAAAAGTATGCAACTTGGCTTTGATTCCATGAACTGGAATAGCAGCAGGCATTTATCTGCTGCCTGAATAGAAAGGCTTTGTTGAAGGATTCAGAAATAGTTTTATCATCTAATTCTTCCTATTTATGCCATGTAAAAAGGTAATCATTCATGTCAATACGAGAGTATACTGTGTGCATGTGTATTACTGTCCTTTTGTTGTGAAGGAAAACAATATATTTTATAGCTTTGGTTTGTTAAAACTTGAAATATACTGCCCTTATCTTTATCAGGATATGGTTTGGATGTGTTGCTTCTAGTCTAATTGATATCATGATTTGGGCTGTTTAGGGCTCTGATAAATGATCAAGACCGTCTTGATGGCCAGTTTATTATCATTTGGGTTATTTCAGTTGTCCGTTGTAATAAAAATACTCACTAAAGTAATGCGGAGATCTGGGAACACAACAAAATCACTATAATGAAGTCTGAGCAGTCAGACAATCAGACAAGAATTCAACCTAATCTAAACCACTTTATTAGGAGGTAAAACTCAAAGCGAGTACGCCCAAAATGTCTGTGTGAGTGCAAACTACGGCAAGTGTGGAAGGTCAAAGTTGAACCAGGTCTGTAAACTGATGACGGCTTACAACAGAGAGTTTGATAACTACTTTAACCGTTCTTCAAAATACAATACGTTTGGCTGACCTGGGAGTTTGTTTAAAACCTGTATGATTGTCTGACTACTGTTCCAAGATCTCAGCAATTATCTTGGTGAGTAAAATCTTACTATAACAGATAAAAATGATGGCCAAACCAACAGGCAACAGAGACTGTAAAAAATTACATAGCCAGATAATGAATGTTTAAAGACACGCCTGCATTTTTGGGGAAACTCTGCCCAACGCATGCAGGTGCTTGAGAAGCACTTTAGACCATCATAAGCACTTTGGTAATTAAATCCTGTGCGCAGGCTCAACAATGCCAGAATGGAAACTTACCCAAAAGAGAAAGTTGAAAGTAAACAGGAGGTATTTCAGGCAAATGGTTCCACAGGTTTCCTTTTTCTCCTCATAGACCCCCATGCTGCAAAAGAAGAATTTAGGTCAGATATGACAATATCAAACAGTAATAGTCATTTTTAGTCAATACACTCAACTCCTGATCAAGAACTAAAATCTGAAAATGCTTTTTTCATTAAACACGAAGAAGAAGCCAAAACACAAGCAGCTGCACAAAACTGTTGCCAACATACAAACACAAGTGAGCAAAATCAACTGAACAAAAATCAAAGAGTAAGTAAAGGACAGAACAAAGCTAGCTTTAAGTAATCATTGAATCAAATTGGGGCTACATGAGAAAAGCTGAAACCAATATGTACCAGGATATTTGACATTTTTGCTTAAAACAGTTGTTCAGTTACCAATATGGTTGCAGATTTAATTCATCAACTAATGGTTGCAGCTCTAGATTGAATGATATCATGGCCATATAAAACAACTCTGACACAATCAGCGAAATGCAGGCTAGAAGTTGGCGCATATGACACAGAGTTAGAACCTGAAATAAAAGCCAACCTTGCTTTTATTGCGAGGTGCCTTTAACAAATGAGATGGTACAGGGCTAATGCAGAACATGGGGGAGTAAGCATCCAGATCAGCAGTGTAGGCAGAATCAGTGAGCTGAGTTATTACATGTGTATGCAGAGAGATCCATGACTAAGCACCGAGTAGGAGCTGAGAGTCAGCCAAAGGCTAGAAATTATAACTAGTGCCTGGTACCAACATCCAACGCTTCTAGAAGCAAAACCATCTTCTTTTAACAGTAAATTTATACTCTGAGTTGTTTTAAAAGCAGGAATGAAAACAGATTAAAGCTTATCCCCACGATCTCTGTATTTAAACCATATAATAAATTGACAGTGTTTTCACCACAACAATGACGAACCCGACTCTCGAGTTTGAAGTTAGTAAGATTTATGGATCCCATCATAGAACAACACTCTTGCTACTCGCTGCCTTCATGTAATCCTTACTCTTGAAGTCTCACCTCCTTTACAACACAAATTTCTTGGCTCACAAGCCAGTCAAGCCCAGACTCGCCCTCCTCCGACTGCCTCTTATCAAACTCTTCTTCCCCTCCTGACTCTCCCGTCTGCTCCCCCACCACCACAAACACTACTGTCAATTCAGATGTGAGCGCTGCGTGAATGAGTGAGTGTGTCTGGGCTTCTGTCTGTTGACCATCTGCTATGCTGTTACGGGCCCTCTTAGAGTGATCTTGCTAATTGAATTCAAACAAGACTTAATTGACAAACTCCTTCTTTTACTTTTCAGATAGGAAACAGCTGAGTCAAGAAAGGAGGTTAACGGTTTAAAATGTTTGCAAGTTTTCTTTTAAAATGGGGAAAAACACTACAGAAGTAAAATATCCCTTCTGCATGGATGCAAACATGCGCCTTATCAGCTTTAGTTTATTTCAGGACGTGATATCTCTACTCAAGGGTACGCAAGTGCCACCTGTCTGACACACTCACCACATCACATTTAGTCTCGTCTACCCTGGGAGGTTACAGTGTTGAAATACTTGGAACAGGTCAAGAAATGTTTTTATTATCAAGCGTTACAAACTTGCAGGTTATTGAGGGTAAATGAGGTGTCTTAAGGCCTGTTGAAGAAAAAAAAAAAAACATAAACCACCAGTTTTAGGCTATTACCAAACATATATTTAAGGTGTAATTGTTAGTTTTACATAAACGATCCAAGAGTAATAACTTTGATAAAGTTTCAAATAAAACAGGTCTGATTTTGGTTTTCTCTGTGCACCAGGCTGCTGAATATAGTAACTACAATATAAACTATTGTGCAAAGCTTGGATTGATCAATATTGCAAGAAACGTTTTAGACAAAAAACAGCATTGCTGCTTCAAATTTACTGTTTTTAAGAAACAAATGTTGCAGCCTCATTTCATTGTGCACTTTCCAATACAATACCCTCTTGCTGTGAGCACACAAGTACAGAAAAAGACTGTGATCTTGTACTCTAAGAACCTGTAATGGACATTTTTCACTGTCTACTTACATTGTAAAAGACAAAACGATTATTTAATCTGCAGTAGTAAGTCAATAATGAAACCATAATTAGTTGCAGCCCTAATTTAGATCATTTCAATATGTCCACACCAGACAGCAGGCCTCTGATTTGAGACACATCTCTCAAAATTTCATTTCAATTGCTCTTCATACTACATCTGCAACTGGATTATCTGATTTGCCATATGAGCTAATTTCCACACTGAAGTCTTGGCGGACAGGTGTGCTCCATCATAGTGAACAAAAGAAAATACTATCTTCTCAATGTCTGAGCTATTAAAATGTTATTTTCAAAAATCTTTCCTCATTCTTTTCAGTGTTTTCCCAAGGAAGTTGTTTAGTTGAGGTGGTAAGCCACACAGATCCTGAGTCAGATCCCATCCTAATCATTTTAGCTAGTGGGCAGGCCCAAATAAAAGTCACACTCATTAAATAGATGACATTTCCTGTGCACCTTTTTCTTACAGGTTAATATTTTAATGAGTTACTTTTTATAATGTTGGCGGAGGTGCCCCACCTCTGCTGTACAACCCTACTTTTCTTAGTCCAGACTTGGAAAAACCAAGTCATCTGATCTGGATGTGAGTATGTCTCAGTATGTGTGTGTGCTGCCAGTCTGAACACAGCCTCTCAGTCCTGAAGTGAGTCACGTTTGAGGTCGTATTAATCACACCTGTGAGAGCTCGCTCATTTACCTGACTGGAAAAACACTAATGGCATAACCAGGTTGTTTGACTGACTGTTGCGTTCAAATACAACATAAGTTGGTAATTATTAGAGAGTACGTTTCCCAACTAGCATTGACTACAAGGAAAAATGATGCTAGCTAAACATATCCATAACAACTCATAACTGTGTCCTAACAACGGCTCAACTGTAAAACCACTGGAAAGTAACGTCCTCTAGTGGCTTTTGTAACGGGTTTGAGTTTACAATAACCATCCACACAGGGTGACCGTATCCTGTGTTCATTTATAAGACTATCCATCTTGATAAGAAACAGTTTTGTATGTTTCCTCGATGATTTTCAACTGACGTTACAGCGCATGTCTTCGCTGTGTAAGCTAACGCTAAAGTTATCTTCCACTGCCCTCTGTGCTGCCGCTGAAACAACGGAGGTGAAAACCTCCTTTTCACAAAACGGCCTACTTTCAGAGAGGACAATAACGTGGTTAAAACCTTGTCTGGTAACCGAGCACTCGTGGAAAGCTATAAAATGTTTCGGCTGTATCGCAAAGGACGACAATGCTACCTCGTCTGGCCGATGCGACACGGCAGTACGAGCTAACACTTTCTGCTCTCGCTTACCTGCCGTTTCCTTGATCTTCTATCGATATAAAGCGATAAAATGTGTAAAAAAAAAAAAAATCTATATATTCCTAGATGTTGTCTGTTTTCATTCCACTTTCCTCGGATCAAGGCCGCTCCGACAGCCGAGTGAAGCTGGAGGGCTGGAAAATCAAAGTGCTGAGCTCACGTACTGAGGCTGGAGCTGCTGCTGACTCCACCCCGGGCCACCTTGCTTGTTTCTCGGGTTTTTTTTTTATTTTACTGTCCTGGGGCAACGCTTCTGTGATGCAAGCAGACATCGAGGGAGAAAGGGGAAAATAAGGATGTTTTGAGAGATTTATGTATAATTTTAAGTGTTCAAATCTGACAATTGTCACTAATATTAATTTATAATCCATGTAACTAAGTACATTTACTCAAATACTGTACTTTACTCGAGTGCTTTAATCAATTTGCAGATTCATATTATTAATACAAAATATACATTAATTATGATGTATTATTATAGATTACGCTCTCCAGCAGTATGTAAAGTAGTTATAGTCCCATCTTTACCAGCATTTAATGCATCAATAATTGTAATGCAGTTATATACATTATTCTGACAGGGGTCATTCTGCATAATGAGTACTTTTAATTTTGGTACTTTAAGTATATTTTGATATTAAACATTTATTTGTTAGCTTTAGTTACTAGTTACTTTGCATATTCGGATTATTAATACAAAATATAATCAACCAATAAATGATGATGTGTTATTATAGTGTACGTTATGATAAGATAAGGGGACAAATTCACAAGCTAGCAGTGTATAATAATAATATAACACACACTTTTCTTAAATGGCCCATTCTGCATAATGAGTACTTTTACTTTTGGTACTTTAAATACTTAAAGTATATTTTGATACTTGTACTTTTGTAAGTAAAATTTTGAATGCAGGACTTTTACTGTGGCATTGATACTTTTACTTAAGTAAAAGTGAAAGATCTGAGTACTGTGATAATGTGATCAAGAGGGTTTTTATCGCCAGCATAAACACATTACAGCATTTACACGGTTCATTTAGTCCATGGAAGCTAATTTATATCAAATTTTAGCTCGCAAAAATATGGAAAGCCACATTAACATTTTCAAAAGGTTGAGATATGGACCACCCCTCTTTTGTGGTTGCTGCTGGAAAAGGTTTTTTCACTTCATTGTTGGTAATACTGAGTTCTTCCCTGGGGAGGCTGTAGTAAAACAGAAGACTCAACAATGGCCTTATAATGTTATATAGACAATAAAAGAGAGCAGCTATGACATTATTATAATTTCTATATTGCAGATGACTGGTCAGAACTGTACTCTGAGAAATGAATACAGAGCCAATAGTTAATATAGGACATTGCTGATTTTAGGAAGTACTGTAGTTGTTTACAGTATGATACCTCTACTTCATCATTATTTATTGTATATAAAGCACTTTATGACATAGGTTTTGTAAAATGCTGTACAAATAAGCTTCATTATATCAATAAATTATACATTTGTCCAGGCAGAGTTCCTACTGGATAATCAAACACTGTCCTTTGGGCCTTCATTAATCAGTTTGACACAAGATTGACATCATGAAAGTGGACCTAAAGGCATACAGTATTCTGCATATCATTGATCATGAAGGTTTTTGAATGTAGGATTTCATTCCTGGAGTGATAATCTGTGTTGAGGTGTGATGCTTTTGCTGCTAAATAACTCTACTCCATACTGATCTAATGAAGTATGATGTTATTAGAAATGATATCTAAACATCAAAAGTCCAATTCTTCCTGGTTCCAGACCTCTGAATCACAGTCAAAATCTCATCTCAACAGTTGAAGTTAAACGGCAGTAATAAAAAAGTAATTAAATAATCACTAATAGAAGTCATACAAAATAAAGTTAACAGTTGAAGTTAAATAATTGATGAAATGAAACAACGTGTTAATTCTGTAGGATTATTAGGCTAATTCTAGGGAACAGTTTGTAAAGAACAGCTCTGTAAAGTAAAACATTTCTCTGCTTCTTCCTATAGAGGTTTTGTTGAAGTATGTGTTGGTTAACTTGTGCTACTGCAGGTTAACCATCTCTTTCTTTCAGCTAACTCAAAGTTTAACAATATTCTGCAAAGCAAGTGTAGTGGAGAATAATGTGCAGCATCTCTTTTTGCTCTTTTCTTCAGCATCAGACACTCCTGGTGGTCCATGGCTGCAGGGCACAGTCAGTATGTGAGTAAATGCACTTTTAAAAAGTTAGGCCCACTTTCCTGCACAGGTGAATGGTGCAGCATTGTCCTCTCTCTCTCTCTCTCTCTCTCTCTCTCTCTGTAGTAATGCACATTCACCACTAGATGGCAGTGGTTCTTATCTGGCTTGACTCCAGATATCCTTCCGAGAAGCATTGCCGTAATCTTGATTGGAAATGTGACTGAAAAAGCTCAGACAGCATCCACTTATAACCTGTCATCATTTGCTCATACATAGCTGCAGCTTTAACCTGTTGTGCATCGTAATAAAAAAAAAAAAAAACATTTATTGAACAAAGTACCCAAAGAAAATGTATTTTACAACATTATTTTTGGCATTTAAGTTTTTATTTTATTTTATTGTTCAAGAAAGATTGGGAACATTTCATTGTTACAAGAGTAGACACTATTACAACACATAAATAAATAAAAGATAAGTTAAATAAATAAAATAAGTAGCACATAGAGAAGTGAGAAATTCAGCCCACAATAAAATGAAAAGAAAACACAGTCAAAGGAATTTTTTGGCTTTGAAATCTAAGCAGGCACTTCATCTATCTTTATGTAGGTCCAGAAAAGGTCCCAGGAGGAAGTCCAAACTACCTTTTAATCTTGAGCATCAAAGGATGCAATCTCTACCATTGCATCATTCAAATAAGGAGCGTACACAACATTATTTTCTAATACTACATTCATTCATAGCTAGTGCATGCTGTCATTAAGGCGTATGTAAACAAACCACAATTCCCAGCATGTCAGGACAAAAATCTTGTGCCTGTCTATTAGAGAGGTGGGGGGGATAAAACCTGTTACGAGGACAGACACAAGCTGTCAATCTGTGCTGCACTCTGTGTTGTTTGCGGCCACATGCATCATTTGGACAGATACGTGCTACTTCAGCCTTTGACATCGACCTTCATTTACAGGTACACACATTTTTGTGTTTTGGCAGCAGTTTGACAATAGTAGTTGATATTGTGAAATAGTAAAAGGGATGATATATAATTTCTGTGTAAAGCAACAAGCTGTCAGGGAGTTTCCTAAGAAGATTAAATGGTGCAGTACTAAGAAGTACACGTTGGGAGAACTTCTAAAAATACACCACTATATTCTTGTCAAAGGGAAACTAAACATCTGACAAACTGATTTTTGATGACATTTTGTAAAAAGAGAGAGCAGAAATTGACTATTCTTAGTCTCTGATGTGTATCCATAGCACATATCACCTTTAAGACTTGTGTCTGTTATTACTTTCTCTTTGTTTATGTACACTGGTTATCCAGTTTTTTGCCCAGGAGCCAGAAGGGCTCCTAACCCACAATCTCAGTGGGACAGCTTTCAAGAATAAGCAGTCTTCTGGTTGACGCTCCACTGTTTAGAAGTAGTCCTAATCTTCCTCACACCTGCCACGGCCGTGCCAAGCTATAAATACGGGGTCATAAGAGGATCCACCTGGTGTCAGTGTGAAGGTGCCTGTTGGATAGTGATCCTGGCTCACAAGAGGCCAGAGAAGCCAAGGTAAAGATTTACAGTAGCTACTTAACTAACATTCACAGTGGCACAACAGTAGTAAGGACCTGTTTTCTCAGTCTGCAACAAGTGAGTGAAAAAAGAATCTGTTTTAAAGTGATGGATGAGAAGTAACCTGAAGGAATACCTCAGGATCTGTTTGTCTTTTTCCATGTTTCTCTTTTGAGAAAGTTGCTTTTCTATTTAACGGTAAACTGTAATTTAATGTTTAAATGTCCTGGTGTGGAGTTAGTGGTAATTTAATTTAATCTTAATCAGTGTTGGGGCTTGTTTTGGAGGTTTGAATTTTGATTTTATTTAAGGTAAAGTTTTGTTGTGCTTAAAGGGCTTCTCTTTCCAGAATAAGGGTCTCTCAGTCACTCTGGATTATTCACAGAAAACACTGTTAACGGTTTTCAGAGGGACTATTTCTTTTAGTTGAAAGTAGTTCCAACAAAAACTAATGGCCGATGGATATCTCAAAATGTGAACAAATAAAACCAAACTATCTGCATGGACAGATGTGATCAATAGATAAAATGATCAAGCAGACCAGTTCTAATCATCTGGCAAGCACAGCCTCTCCTTGACAGTATGTATACTCTGCTTGTATTGACACTGTGTGAAATATATTCAGTCATCAACATGCCAGTCCATGTTTAACTCCAGAAAACCTCTAAGGAAGTCCAGGTTACTCATGCTTCAGTCGCTGTTGCACGAGTTGCGTCTAGAAGCACGAGGTCCCTCCCTTTCAAACATTCAAAAGTGTAATTCACCAGGTGAAGGTTTATTTAGACATCCAGTTCCTCTGAATCCTTCGGCAGGTGACCAAATATTTGATTTTTTTTAAAGCTTGTATGTATTGATAAAGTCAAAAAGGTTTACTGATAGTAAATGAGGACCAACCCTCTTAGAGAAGAATCAACACTCGGCAGTTAAATGGATTCACTGTATTTGACAATTTGTTTAATGTGTCTGGTTACATTTGGTAGGAACATACCAAACTCTCTGCAGAAGTCTGCTTTTTCAGTGTGATGTGTTCAGGCAGAATACTAATGTGTCTCTTGTCTCCTTCCACAGAGTCTCTGCTGGATTTACTTTTACTTTTTTTTTAAACTTTTTTTAGCTTGCCAATTCTGGAGGCTTTTACCACACCATAGACTGTACTGTGTGACCACATCTGTTTATGTCGAAGCTGTAAAAATCAACAGTTGTGACATGTTGGCATCTGTGATTTTCAGGCAGCTCATCCCGATACCCGACTCTGTTTCCCATTTAGAAAGGACTTCAGTTTTTCCAAAGTAAACAGGACTAATCTTAACAACAGAAAATGGAGCCCTAATGTCGTATCAATCACACTTCACCTCCATTTGGGCAACCAGAGTGGAGCCATTTGAACGCCTCACCAAGACCCCCAAACAGTCAGGACTGTTGTGTGCGGATTGATGTTTCTATGTAGAGTGTGTGCGAGTGCAGTGCAGCCTTGGATCCATCGTGGAACCACAGTCCGCCCGGGCGCCCAGCCTTCGGGCCGGAGACGCTTCAAACCAGCAACTACTCTCTGGTGTTACTGATTCAGCTCAGCCTGCTCTCCTTCGACCTGTTCGTCAACTCCTTCAGCGAGCTGCTGAGGGCTGAGCCGGCAGTCCAGCTGGTACTTTTCATGTAAGTAAGAGTTCCTCACTGTTTCAACAGCCAAGCATTATCTTTGGCTCGAGGGGAAAACAATTCAGAGCTAAAAATAGTACGCTTTAGTTGTCAGTACTGAGTCATTGGAGATGCTGGAATGAAATGAAACAGCACTGTACAAAGACAGTAATATTTCTGTTCCTGTTCCTTTTGTTTATGCTGGTCACACATTTACTTCTCTCTTCCTGCATGTTTTCTTCAACAGTATCCAGGATATCTCCATCCTGTTCAATCTGATCATCATACTGTTGATGCTGTTTAACACATTCGTGTTCCAGGTCGGCCTGGTCGCCATATTGCTGGAGCGATTTAGAGCTCTGCTAATGCTCTCTGCTCTCTATTTGACCTTCAGTATCATACTGCATTCCTGGCTTATGGTACGTGCTATGTGTGCATGGGCATATATATATATATATATATATATATATATATATATATATATATATATATATATATATATATATCACGTTTTTTTTATTTCATGTATTTTTGTTACATTTATAAAAGTGCTAAAATGATAGATGAATAGACTTCATGAGGAGGCAAAATCCTACAAATCCCATAAAATGAGGTTAAAATGTGACTAATAGAATAAAAATATGAGACTAGGAAAATGTGCAATCTGTGAAATATTTGTTTTGAGAAAAATCTATGTTTTTCCCATCAGTGTAATTCTAGTGAGTAAATTAGAATACATAGTCTTTTGTCTCCTTTGTATCTTTTTATTAAAAGCTGTGACTTCAAAATGACGTGACATTAATGTTTTCTGTATTATCTTTCCAGAATCTGCGTTGGCTCAATACCAACAGATTTATTTGGACAGACGGCCTTCAGGTGCTGTTTGTGTTCCAAAGAGCAGGTAAGATGACATGTTCGTACACTGATTTTAATACCAACCAAGTGCATTTATTTTGAATGTTTTTATCTTATCCAAACATAAGCCTACATATTAAATTACTACTGTCTCTATAGCTTTGCTAAGGATGTCAAAAATCTGTAACTGTATTCACAAACAATCCGAAATGAAACAAGAGAAGCAATCAAGCTGTTCCTATTGATATAAATCATATTTATGATTTGAGGCCTGCTCAGTTTACAGGAGTTACAAAAGAATGATAAGTGACAAATAACTTATCAGAACACAGCAGAGCTTTTGAGTTTTCTCTCAGCTGAATATAAGAAGTAGGAGACAATACATGGAGAATTTGAAGTGTGTGAAGAAAGCGAATGCTGCATTCCAGTACCAACACCAATTCTTATTTGAAGTACACTGTGCCATTATTCCCCTGACCTCTTTAGTTTTCCCTTTATCTCTTACCCATGGGTTGTCACCTTAATGAATCACAACCTTGTGCACGGAGCTGTACTGCTGTGCACATCTCTAATTTTGTCAACGATTCAAATAGAACGAAATGGCATTTTTAGTGTGATTATTACTCTAGTTTTTATGCTCTGACGGTCACTGAAAGAAAGCTTATAGTGTTTTCAGAGGTTTTTTTAAGTGAGTCCCTCCTCTCTACCAAGAGGCTCCAGACAGTGATCTCACATGGCCATGTGGGTGTGATTTTCATACATGTATAAGCTCATAAGTAGATAAAAGGATTTATTGTCTCGTTGTTGTTGTTCTCTGCAGGCGATCCGTTATTAAGTATGAGAACGTACTGTAGTCATGCTTTTTTTTGTCTCTCTGTTTTGTCTGCTCCATAAGACCCACCCAGTGGGTCACTCAGTGCTGCATCATCATTATGAACCTACCTTAAGACACTGTAAACTCTGCTGGGCTGAGTTGTACTTTCATGATCTCACACATACAGTAGTTGTAAATGCTGGTGGGGATTTCCTATTTCTCTGTCTCTGTTTTTGATTACCTAACTCCAACAAGTCTCAAGTGTTTGCAAGTTGATTTTCATGAGCATGAGTCAAGACTTTGCTGTAATATAAGCAATTTGTGATTTGTAATAATTGAGTTAAAAAGACAAAACATTAGCATCGTCTCTTAAAATTGAAATTCTCAATTTCACAACAGCACAACTGAACTGGCTTATTAGAGATTCAACAGAAATCATAAACTTCATTTGGTTTTTCATTAGCTGTTTTGGATGTGTTGTTTATCGAAAGCACTGTCCTCCATTAGTTGAAAACTTGACTGGTTATGGGACTGGTGGGTTTATTTTTTAAGATCAAGAAGAGTCCAGCACAGAAAACCATTTCGAAGGCAGATATGTCTGCCTACGGGACAGTGACAGTCTCACTCAGAGCACTTTGAAATCCATTGAAAAAGTGGAAACAAGTGTATTTTCTGTATGCTTTGGTGTTTTTGTATATTAAAACGCCCTCACATATTTTCTTGTTCACAGCTTCTGTGTTGTACTACTACTTGTACAAGAGGACCTCAGAGTATCTGGGTGACCCTCGCCTCTACGAGGATTCACCGTGGCTGCGGGAAGTCTTTGCTCGGGTCAGACAGTGACCTCACTGCAACAGAGCACATGATGCCACAGAGGCCAGAACGAGTGTAAAAATGGCACAATAAAGAAAATGCCCACGTGGGAAGGAAATACGTTACAATAAAGTGTGCTTTCGAAAAATCCAAAAATAGGAAAACATTGCCACTTCAATAGAGTGTACTTTAAAGGTACAGGATATTTATTTGAAATGCATTTCTCAATACCAATTTCATTTTGGGAACACTAACTTCCAAATTTAAAATGCATTTCTTGCAACATCTGCATTACAAATCTGATTTGTATTGTAATTTGATTTGACAAGAATTGTGGCCAAAAAAATATTTTCCACATAACATTTCCTTAAAATGCAGGAAGGATTGTGCCAAAATCTGGTGAGGTGTTTTAGAACAACACGGCCAGAACGTCTCATCAGGCTTGTTTTGCTGTTCAGATGGAAAAAAATTACATAAAAGTAAGATAATGATTTTTTTAAATATTCTGTTGATACCAGTCACCAAATGCCCTTTTTCTTTTCTTTTGTTAATGCTGTACATTTTTTAAAAAGACTATATTGCAGTTGTTTTATATACATTTGAGTTTGTTTGTAATGTCAATATCAGAACAGTTTAACTTTGTTTTGACTTGGCCAGTTACTGATTGTAAAATCTGACCCATCATGTGCAGCTGAGCTGGTGTGTTCATACATGTACATGCTTAAAATACAATAAAAACATCTTTTCAAATGTTGGTAATTTAGACACTACGTGTGTGTATGTATGAAATGTACCTGGTCATATGATTTAAATTCCTGCTTCAGCGCTTGTTCCAAAGCATGACACCAGATGACTGATGCAAAGCTGATCGTTGAGCTCACTGAACTCTTTGATGAGTGACTCCTTCTGCAGGTTGAACTGTATACCAAGAAAAGAGAAAAGGTTTTCGTAAGATGGGACTTTCTTTATGTGAAATGACAACAGAGATATTACTTTCATATACTGTAGGTCTTGAACGACAGGGACATATTTAGTCAATTGAATAAATTCTGACAAAATTAATGATAAATACAGAGGCCTAGATTTGTTTGTGTTACAACAAAACAAAAGAAAGTAGGAAATCTGTATGAAACCATTTTCTCTTCAGTTAAAAAATGATCAACTGCTGCAGGACAAAATTCCTATATTTTACTGACTCAAGGAGAAATCAAAAAGCTTTGTTTTTGTTGTTTTGTATGTGTAATATAGAAACAAATAAACTTGTTGTAAGTTTATTTATTCATAGATTTTGCAGCATTATCAATAATTAACAATAAATCCATATCTGGTTCCAGTCCTACTTCACCATGACTGATAAGAACACCAGACTAACTCACCCTTGTTGCATATTTATAAAACTGCTCTGCTTCCTCTTGTCTTCCAGACTGAAAACATAAGGTTGGTTACATGGTTAGTTCATGTGCCTGTCTCAAAATATCCAGGTGCAGACAGTGAAAGACTGAAACTGTGTTTAACTGTCTCCCAATTCAGGATCTGCATTCCTGAAGGGACATCACAAAGGTGTGTCCTTTGTCTGTTCTGAGGGTTAAGCTGAACTTGTTTTTCCTCCTTAAAATTAAGTGATCGAGTCTCACTGAAGAATATGACAGGGTCACATGATCTGTGAGCAAAGGATATTAAGGAGTAAAGGATACATAAGCTGTGCCCCCCCTGTTTGGGTAAAGAAAGGCTACGTTTTTTTTGAATTCTTTATAAATTGTGTCATATCCTGTCTTGAAATACAGACTTCAGAGCGGCTTGTGTGTTTTCAGAGCATCATCATCACTCACCCTGAGGCAGGTCAGAGACAGGTAAGCCCACACCTCTGCATTCTGGTTGTTCAAATGGTTGGCCTCAGTCAATGCTTCCTCAGCTACACACAACTCCCCCAGCTAAACAGACAGACACACAAACACAACCAAGGCTCACTTCCTTCCAAAATAACTGAAAAAATATGGCTCCCAACAACTCCACAGCGGTCTTGTTTACATGCAACTCGTCGGTTAACTATACAGTACAGCCAAGAGTACCGGGGGCTTTGTTCACAGTAGAATTAGGACAGTACTTAATGTCACAAAATGCAACCTGTAAATCAGACTGCTTTGGAGCAAAACCAGAATTAAACTGGATTTGCCATCGTTTCCATCATTGTTCTAGAGGTGGAGTTTTACCCGGTAACAGGCGGTGCCCAGGCCCAGCCAGGTCAGGCAGGACGGAGACTGCTCACAAGCCTGCACGTAGACAACTTTGGCTTGCTCAAACTGACACAAAAAAACACAAAAATAACTGATTTAATTACACTGTAGTTAGTGGCTTCATACAAGATGTTTTTCATTTGACTCATCAGCAGATACAGTGCACATGAGTAAACTGTCTGACTGATCAGACAGCAGTGAAGCTTGTCTCAATATCTGACCTTTCCCTGTTGGAGGTAGATGGATCCCAGGCGGAGGAGGACAAGGTGAGAGTCTGATGGTTGCTGCAGGAAGTGCAGGCTCCGCTCATAGCTCTCCTGGGCATCACTGAACGCCCCCCACAAGTAGTGACAGTGACCATTCAGAGCCCACACATCGGCATCCTGCTCACAGGGTGGACGGGTTCAGGCGAGATGCTGGTTTAATCAGGATTATTGGTGCTCACTTTGCCACTGCTGTGGTCACATCACATTAATATTAACAAACTAAAAAGATTGTTCATTGAAATAAACTGATTCCCTACATCCACTTCAGAAGAAAATGATTCAAAAAGTCTTTCCTTCATGAACATACCACCACTACCAATGAAGCGTACATTTCTGACTTCAACAATAGGCATTTCAGAAGGGCTAATGGTTTCAACACATCTTATTCAACCCTTCTTCTGACTGGAGTTAAACTTAAAGGCTCAGCATTTGTTTGAAAAGCTAAAAACTAAAAGTTTCTCTAATAGGATAGATAGGACGTCTACTCAACTCAATAGAACTTCAGTCGTAGAACTTTGTAGAACTTCAGAAATTTAAATCAATTCACAGTTGAATTTGGGACCTCTTTGAATGAATTTAACAACTATAGCATCATATTTTGTTCTAAATATGCTATATGCCACGCTAATTCATGGCTTTGGTAGTATTCACAGCAACTGAGGCATACGTATTGATAAAGTACTTAAAGGCAATAAAAATGTACAGAGTTATCTGTACAGACTAGTCATTATAATATTATTGCAGAAACTATGAACCGTAACACTCTCCACACTCTGCTAATGAGAAATGTCAGTTTGCGCCTCTCCATTTGATGATGCCAATGCTGACTAACTTTATAATTTCAGTAACTACATAATATATTCAAAGTCATGCCATCTGGTCAGTCAGTTATATATGCACATCCACAAATAAATGTGAATCTTTCTGCATTTTAAACATGTGATTAATTACAGACTGTGGATTTAAACAGCTCAGACTAACAGAGCAGTACAGAAGCAGTGAACCATTCATGTCACATTTTCCACCTGGTCCTTACTCAAGTGTTGCCAGTAATCAGTGTGAGTACCTGGTTGCTGTGAAACAGTGCCTCCTTGAGGCTGGCAGCGGCACTGCAGTAGTCAGCTCTGAGCAGCTGCAACTGGGCCAGATGAAGAAGATAGGAAACAGAACGACCACCACCTGACCACAGCAGCTCCTGGGCCAGAGCGAGCTCTGCCATCTGACAACAGGAAAACAGTGAGTGCGGATAACTGTTAGCAACCACAACATGGACATTTTTTTAAATTAAATTCTGTTGAAACTTTACTGCTGACAATTTCAGTTTTTAGATTTAGACATTCAACGTAGCCATTGTACATTTTAGCATGCCAATATAAATAAAATATATATTATATATATTCATATTTGACCAGTAGAAATCTAGCTGGCTGGTCAGCTTGGCCATCGCCCACTATGTGTGTTTTTACCTGCAGGGCAATGTTCTGCAGCAGGAACTGAACTGTCTCTGTGTAAATGGTGGAAGAGAGTTTAGCTGGAGCTGATCTGGAGCTCACAGGCTCTCCTTGCACCTCTGAGTCCTGGTCTCCACACTCTGGGTCTAGGAGAAAATGACCGTAACATTATCAGGGAGCAAAACTAAAACTAAATCTAAACTGTGTATAGATTGAGACTATGTTGTATCATTTTTTATCTACATTTTAGATTTTCTGTCCTGATAGAGTTAAGTAAGTGCAGAATAGGAATGAAACAAAAACTACAATCCATTTCTAACTGAAAATATACAATTTCCTTATTTGAGATTGTATAGCAAATGTCAATTAAGAAAAATGTTTTGCATGTGAATGTAAACAGACCTCAGTGTCCCTCTAGCATTTCTGCGTTTCTCTTCAAGAATTGCATTTATGCCTGCTGCCTGGTTGACCCCCATGTGACGAGACAAAACTAACACTTCATTATGTTCAGATGAAGAGACAGTATGCTCTTCTTCTCTGGCTGCTTTTACTCCCACGGCATCTCACCTTGCTCGACAGTGGCAGACTGACATGCAGGTGTGGCCATCTGCTCTTCCTCCTGCTGGACTTTCTCCTTCTCACTTTTCTCCTCCTTGTTTTTCTCCCTGTCTTTCTTCTCCTGCTCCCGCTGTGTTTGCCTTTTTGCCTCTTTTGCCTTCAGCTGCCTTCTGGCCTCCAGAAAAGCCCGCTCGGCCATAATGGATTTGTTCTGGCTCTCATGGAGCAAACCTGGACAGCAGACGCAGAGACGTGAAATGAGACTATACAATTCCCAGCATACATCTCTCCTGCTTTACTGCTCAGGGTCATTTAGAGTCAGAGTTTGTGAGGGCTGATATGAATATTATTCAATCAAAGTTGTTAGATGTTGATAATTGATCATTTCTTTTATCTTTGATATTCACAAATTTTCATATTTTTGTGCCCGGCTAGCTCAGTCGGTAGAGCATGAGACTCTTAATCTCAGGGTCGTGGGTTCGAGCCCCACGTTGGGCGAGTATAATTTACCCCCAGGGACCAACAAAGTATTTCTGACTTTCTTTAGGTGTTCCTCTTTTAGCTTTAAAGCCTCTGAAACAGCATTTTTAAGACTAAAACTCTGTACTGAAAATAGACTAATTAATTCAAAAATGTCCAGCTTTTAAAGACAGATGTACCCACCTACCAAAGGCAGTGTCTTTAAATTAAGAACAAAAGAAAAAATGGATCAAACACTTCAACTAATAAAAACAACATGTGGACCATATCGTTCAAAGTGTCTTGTGTAGCTGTAGTCTCACAGAATATGGGAGTGGACACTGACTGGCTTATATTTGACAAAAGAGTAGTAGCAGTCTGTACAGTATCTGTTCTGTGCCGGCAGCAGGTTCACAGGTTAAACAGCAGTGAGTAGGAAAACAGACTTTCATCTCACCAAGCAGTGTCCAGGCCACCACACTGAGCGGGTCTATGCTCGTTGCTCGCTCCAGAAAGGTCTGGGCATCCTCGTAATGCTCAGACATCACTGCCAAGACCCCACACATCATCAGGCTGGAGAAGCAAGAGGATACAGACACACAGGTCAGAGATTATTTGGCTGCATGTTTAAACATAACCACTGAGTCACCTTCCAGTGAAAAGTTATGGTGGGCTGATGTATTGGTTGTGATGCAAAGGGATATGGATATAGATTATAGAATCATACAGCTTCAAATGTACAAAATGACAAGTGATTTGTCGTCTGTAGTTATAGACAGTAAGTGATGAGATGGAGGTGAAGAACACCATGACAGGAAGGAAAGTTAATGACTTTGAGTGTTTATCCGTTAATGTTGTTTGTTACGTTATGTTACTCAGCACTGTTTAGAAGAGAAGAGAACTGGAGAACTGGAACTATGTTTGTGGTGTTATACAATTAGTCACCTGACAACAATCTTATTCTCGATGATGGATAAATAATCATAATATACAGTATATACACTCAGGATTTCAGTGTTGAGCTTGCGGCTCTCCTCTCAGACATAATCATGCAGCCATATAAAGCAGGAATCCCTTGTTTCTTTTCTCTTAAACCAATGATTCGCTTTAAGTAAAGGTTGATATTCTGTAGATATTTTTTGTTTTTGGTGTAACTGGAGCATTTCTAACCTGGGTTGGTGTGCCTGCTGGATGGACACTGCGTCATGAAAACACTCTTTAGCCTTCATGTAGTCTCCAGTCAGCATGTAGAGGCTTCCCAACTCAAACTTGTGGGAGGGCTCACTGGGGTGCCTCACCACCAGCTGCAGGAAAAACACATTTATTTACAAAGTTATTTTACCAGACAGAGTCATTATCTGCGTGGAGATTATCATTAACCACTGCTGCAACATGACTTGTGGCCACCTGACGCACCAAAAAACACTGATATGCTCCAAGGATAATAGACAAACAGAAGCCAGTGTGTACATTAAGGTGTATTTGAGACAACAAATCAATAAATCAGTCGTAGGCATGCATTTGAATGAATAAATGGATGTCTAGGATTGGCTGTCAACCCTGCTCTATTATATTTATATGAATCTCTTTCATGAGTATAGCTATGATGAAAAAAAGCTTCTCAGCAAGTTATTTTCCTCATTTATTTTGAGTGAAGAGCAGAAGTATTAGGACAGGCGAGCATGTTATTGTACCTCTTGGTAGTACTGAACAGCCTGCTGATAATCCCCAGTAAGCTGAGCCTCTCTGGCAAAATGTCTGAGCTGAGAAGAACTCAACTGGATCTCATCCGGGGAGTCATCATCCACTTCATCTGAATAAATCTGGTGAAGAAAAGAGGATAAAAATGAACATAAACATACAGTACATAGATATATATATATATGTATGTATATATGTGTGTGTGTGTGTGTGTGAATTACTTTGTTGAGAGCTATGTGCATCTCATCCACCAGGTAGACATACAGCTTGCTGACAAAGGCCTTAAGCTCCTGCGGGTCAGTCAATGGATCTGTCCGCTGCATCTTGTCACGTACAATCTTCACCACTGCATGCTACATACCAGAAACACACACACACACACACACACACACACATACTTCTGTGGTCAAATAGTGACAGATGAGCCACCACCCCCAGGAAAAAAAATGCTCTAAAAACTAGTTTCAGGGTTCCTGCAAGTTTTATGCATCCACCAGGGATGTGTGCGGTTGTTCTGACCTTCATCTGTTCCTTGAAGGTGAAGTATCTCGCAGAGACATTGAGTGTTCCCATTAGCTGAATCTTCATTTGCTCCCGGCTGCAGTCTTCTGACGGCTTGCGTCTTGCGCCAAACAATTCCTCATACTGGTCCGAAACATGGGTCACCACATTGCCTACCTGCCTATGGAAGTCCAGCACTGCCTGCAGGAGTATACACCCATGGAGAGAATCAGCAAGTAAGCAAGTCTCCACTTGTGTGTGGTTCATTTGGTGTGTGTGTGTATCTGTGTATGTATATATAACTGCGTCTGTGTTTTACTCTTTCTGCTCTGCTAGGACCCGCTGGAAGTGGAGGTCTGGGTGGGATCAACACCTTCACCCTGCAGGAAAAAGAGACCCGTCTCAGCACATTCTCACTCATTCGTGTTCCACAGTCGGTCACACACAAGAGGCAATGACCACATGTAATAAACAAGAGTGCATTTGGGTGTAAATCTGTAACTATTGGAATTGGTGCCTTTAAATTAATTCATTTTAGTAACTAGTTGACTTCAGAAGTGAACATTTTCTGATAGCTCAGCACCACAATCAAGAAAGACACTCAGAGGATTTATGTAACACATTACCTTCTGGCCAGCTCCTCTGCAGATGTTTTGGGCACCAGCGGTTTCTCCAGGGCTATCTCAATGATAATATAAGTTCTGGCCTCCACATACATCTGTCATTAACAGGAACAAGGTATCAATATGCTGAAATACTGCATAACAACATGCATGTAAACTGGATATAGGTTTATAGAATATTACAGTATTAGGGATGTACAGAAGGGGTTTAAGCTTATATTGCTGTTGCTCTCACTGTACTTGTTAAAACTGTAAATGATGCCTGCTGCGTTTGTGACAGCACTATTGCAGTGCAGAGTTGTATTGCTGTTTGGTGGAAGCTTACATTTCCCTCTGTGTTGACGTGCGGCTCAGTTTCGGTCAGGCTGCCGGCTGCGCTGTCGGGTGCAGCCATCCTGCTCTGATGGCCAGAATGCTGACATGATGAAAACAAGCTACATTGGGGTCCAACCCTCTGGTTTGGAAAGCTTTCAAAAACTTTTAAGGACTTGTTTTACAGTATATGTCTTATAGGAGTTTCCAAGCCCCTGGAAATTCTGTTAATTAAACTTTCATGTAAAATGAATCTCTTCTGACCATCAGGACCTTGCTGACCTTTTTGGCTGGCTCCTTGGAATCCTTGGCTCCCTTGTTGCTTCCGTCCAAGTTCTTCCCTGTCTTAGCCTTGTAAGAGCCTACAGCTGAGCCAGCACGGACTTTGACCAGGTTGGCTGCAGCCTTGGCCTGCTCCTTTAATACACTGGCACTCCGTTTGGCCTTTCAGTAAAAACTCACTTTAATAGAGGCTTAACAGTACACACATACCATGGGACCAGTATCACCAATTAGGTGAACAAAGAGAGGCTGACATGTAAAGATGAAAGTGTAAATCTCACTACGTGACCTATCTCTGCACTGGACATACAGAGATGAAGCTGATATTGATCATTCTCTTCTTAACTCTGGTTAAGAGAGCCAACAAGCGTATTTCCAAAGTGTTCTTTTAAAAAGCAGATGGAATTCCTCTGTGTATAGGTCAGTCCTGGTAGACATTATACAATGCTTGATTCACTAAATGCAGCCTCGATCAAAACCTATAAATAAATGAATAAAATTTAAAGCTAATTAGTTGTATACGTGAATTTGTGTGACCTTGTTCAGCAACTCTGCGGAGAAGGGCTGAATGCTGTATGCACCACGAATCCGGCTGACTCCAGGATACAGCAGCCGCCCCATGTCCACGAACGCCACACCATGGAAGGGGATCTCTGGGTTCTCCTCAGCTAGCTACACAGACACACACACACACACTATGTGACTGGATGAATTTGTTGGTCTGTCATTGATCTTCAAATTTTCAATGTTAAGTGTTATCAAAATTCAAACTATCCACTAGAGACTCCACTAAAGCATCACATTGGCTTTGGTTAAATTGAATGCAATTTTGCCTGAAACCATTGTGGATGTTGTCCCCCATTTCTTCCATTTGGTTCAAGGTAGAGAGCTAACACAGGGTCAATACAGTACAGAGAGGAGACTTGAAAATATTTCGGAACCCATCCTTCGATAACTAAGCCATCTCACCGGCTTGGTTTCTGCTGCCTTTGCCAGAGAAGCCGCCGACCTCATTATCTCCACCGGCCACAGTCTGCTCTCAGTGATCCTCTGCCGCAACCTGAAATTAGTCAACTTTGATACACATATTTTCGTTTTTCTGTATCTGTATCTCTCTTTCTGTATTTTCTACTAGTGTTATTTCTACATCCAATGCTGCAATTCACTCACATGCATTCTGATGTTCTTCTTATATGTTTATTTTCTCTTTTTTCTTTTACTCATTTATATTTCCCAAGCCATTATTTGTTGCTGTAGTGACCTGACTTTGACTTCTATTCTAAGCATTAAACCTGTTAACTTCAGAGTTACACAGATTACAGAATCCCAGGTTCATTGCATGGCCCTGAGGTAAAACCAGTAAAAAGATCCATTGATGTACACTCTGTTATAACCCTGAAATGTGGTTATTTTGTAGAAATTCCTAAAAGTCTAGACATACCCCGAAGGAGTGAGTTGTGTGTGTGTGTGTAGCTGACCTGCTAGTTCCTCCAGCATCCAGGAAGCAGCACATCTCTGTGTCCCAGCTCACCCTATTCTTTGTGGTCTCTGCCTCATTGCGAAACTCCTGGTCCTGTAGGAACATTTAGACCTTTTAATTGAGCCTGTCCCCATGCTGAGTAAATGTTTTTATATGTTTCAGTCTTCTACAGTATTAGATATGCTTCTTAGAGAAATTAGATTTTTTGATTGTTAATGTTTTTAAGGTACTTTAACGTCTCATATCATTAGTCAATAGCTAAGACTGTGAGTCAAATTGCTTAATGTGTTGGTAAAAGAAACTTACCTTAAAGTCTGGTCATGTGTATCAAATGAAAGGCATTTATATGGCATCCCTTACTTTCATATAATTCCATATATTGTCTGTTGGTGACAGTACTGTGCCATACCATAAAATCTATCAATGCAACATGGCATTCTAGCTAATACAATTGGCAGCAGGTGCAGGCCACATTTGCAGTTACCTCTGAGGCAGTCAGCTCGCCGTCCTCCTCTTCGATGGGCTCTGCCTGGAAAAAGGCACCAGGCAGGAAGTGGTTCCCCGGGACCAGAAGGGCCTGATGTGGCCTCTTCCTCTGTCGGCCCTTTTCCTCTCTCTGCCCCCCTGCCTTCAGCTGCCCTTCACAGAACACCAGCACCTGTTCTTTCTGGAAGTCAGAGGAATAGTACAGCCACAGAGTTAAAATCCTTCACCCTGAAAAGATTCAGATATGAAGTCGAGCTAGCATGGACTCCACAAGTTGTAGTTGTGGTACACACACTTGAGTGGTACTTCTCCTTGGTCAGGGTGTAGTCAATTTGGTGCAGGTGTCCAACTCCAGAGTACGCAAAACACCCCCAGACTTAAATATTCCCACCACCATGTTCCACTGTTGGTTTGATACACTGCAGTATCATGTTTGTCTCTTTACAGACACCCTTCTGTTGCTGCCATTAATCTCAAACTTGGATTCATCAGTAAATAGGACTTTTTACAGTCATCCACAGTAAAATGCTGGTATTTCTTAGCCCACCCCAAGTGTTTGGCATTGTTTCCCCTTCTGAGAAGTGGTTTAGAAACTGCTACTCATCCTGAGACCACTACAAGACAGCCTTCTTTTGACAGTACTTTTGCTGATTGGAGTCTGGTGTTCTTTATTTAGCAGATTATGTATCTGTATCTATCTAAGTTGCTTTTCTATCTCTCAAGGAACTAAGCTTGATGTATCGATCTTTTAATGGTGTGGTCACTTTTGGATACAACTGATCCTGTTTCTTCAAAGTGATTTAGAGTTCCATGCACCGCCCTCTTAGAAACCTTTAGTCTAGCCATGATTTGACGCTGAGAAAGCTCTGCTTAGAATAACAATTTGACTTCTGACACTTTCACTTAGTTTGGATGTCATGTTTCCCACTATCACAATTCTACTTAGAAAGCACTGATCTGCTGGAAACTTGAGGCACAACCACATTTATAACAGGTGAACACTGGCTGCAAGCTGAGTTTCTTGAATGAGCCTCCAATGAGTAGATCAAATCCACCTGAGTGTCATCTGAACGCATGTTTCGATGGAAGGGATACAACTCAAAGAAATCTGACCTTTTGTAGGAGTTAAGTTGGTCAAAGCCACAAATTTGCTTAAATTTGATTGCTGACCTAAAAATAGTGCAGAATCAAAATATTTCTTTTCTATTTTACATGTCATAACTTCTTGTGTTTTTAAATGTTTCTGAATCCTCAAACTGTTGAAAAGCACAGTGTAACACTCGCCTCTGCAGAAAGTGGGACCTCCAGGGCAGCAGTGTATGTGGCAGGGCCAGACTGCAGTATCCATGACTCAGGGACGGAGTAGGCTGTCTCCATGGTTACCTTCAGCAGGTTGGAGGCTGAGAGTTCAGCCTCAGACAGCACTGGACCCGACACACTGACACACACATCCAGGGTCGACTCCTAAAGGGGGTCACATCATGAGGCACATTCACGTTTCATTTATAAACTGTTTAATTATACTCTGCAAATGCCATTGTTAAATTTAAGGCTGTAAAATGTGCCAGGGGTTTCCTTCCTGAGGTTCTAAGTGCTTTTCCAAACATTGGTGGGAAAATATTAAGTCATTTTATTTTTTGGCCTAAAAACTATGAGCGCAACAAATTTTTATCAGCAGCATGAAAAGATGAATATAAGGGTCATATAAGACTGACTATGACTAACATTTTCAGTTCACCATAGCCTTGTTGAGACCCAGAAGCCCTCAGGAAAATCAAATGCTCAAGTGCAATACTGTTTTAAAAATAACAAAAGTATTTTGTTTCTAAATTGGCCTATTTAGCACAGTAAATTTTCTTGTACACAAGAAATTAAGTTTGAATGTATTGATTCTCATCTTGTGCAGCACAACATCATTTTCATTTTGTTAACGAAAGCTGTGATGAGATGCAACTGACATTAGAAAAAAAGACAAAAACGGAGTTTGATTACAAAAAAACAAAAAATCGTCTATTATTCTCGATTAAAAAGATTAGACAACTCAATAACAAAATATTTTTTGCATTATATATTTTTCTCTTACTGCTTTGGACTCCTCCTCTATGTCATCTGATTCAGTTAATCTGTACCACCTGTATCACGAATGCCATACCTACAGTGACAGTAAGATACCTCAAAGTCAAGGTGCTTCAGTAATGAGACATTGTGAATGCCTGAGTGAAGCACTGCTCTGGCTCCATTTCAGATGGGATTACCTTCGTCTGCCACTTTAAAAGGACCTGGCTGGCCAACCACTTCTGTCTGGCCCTAACTGCTCTCTCCACATTCCGGCTGCTCTGTGATCGTAAAACATTCAATGAAAGAGGAATCTGGAATAAACTATCTTCTATTTAAGGTCTCATCCACTAGCTCTCTGGATGAACTTTACCAGGGGTGGGCAATATCGATAAAATCTTATATCACAGTATATGTAAAAAAAATGGTAAATGTCCTGGAAACTTAATAGCGAAAACATTTATAGATAAAAAAAAGTCTGTTTCTGGCTAATCCATTACATTTAATACCAGTGATATTAATTAATATTGTCATATTGCCCAACATTAAACTAAACCATATGTTACCCCTCAGATAGCTGCAAAATATTTTTAAATTCCTTTACAGTGGGAAAAGAGAAGAATGTCAGTTCATTGCAGGCATGGCCAGATCAACCTGTTAGGGGGCCAACAGACAGGCCAACATTTGCTGTTGGGCCCCTATTGAGGTAACTTTATTGAAAGAATATTGAAAAATTATTGTATTTAGGAATATGTACCATGTGAGCATCTGGCCGCTCTCCATGACAAACAATGTTTATTGTATTTCAATTCAGAACAGATAACTATTCATTTGACAAGTGGAATGAAAAAAGAGCGGTATGAAAGCCATCAAAAATCAAGTACCAGCATGTCTCATTAGTGAGTAAGTCAAGCACGTACAATGATCTTTTGTCAACACATAGATGGAAATGCAAAGTAACGCGTATGTGTACCTTTCAGATATAAACTGTAAATTGCACTTATGCACTTGTGTAAACTACAAAAATACAGAGGATGTGACCTCTCTGTTCATTAAAGTAGCTTTGACCCTGCCCCTAACAATAACTGAGTGATATTATTGTAGAGTCATTAACTAACTGACCATGTCCTGGGAGGGCTCTTTGGCTGAGGAGCTGGTCACTGGATTCAGTGGGACTGTGGACGAGAAGCTGCACCGACCTGAAGACAGAAGAGAAAATTATCCCAACAGTGAGTCCTGCCCTGTAAGAAAAGTTCTCTGAAGTAAGTTTCTGCTATTTGGACCTCCACATAGAGCAACATTTGGAAAGATACACCAGTTTTGTTTTACTACAAAATAAAAACATATATTTGTTTCTAACTGGTATACCTTGTAGCAGCGGCAGCAGGTCGACCACAGCTTGGCCCAGCACAGCTGCCTTCGCCTCAACTTTCTTCTCCTCAGACAGGACCTCTGTCACCGTCACTGACCACAACAAAACCATTCACATTAAACAGTGCTGTGAAAACTGAGGACTGCACAGACAGGATACGATCTCCAGGCCTTCCTCTGTTTTCATTCACCAGTGAGCAAATTACCACCAGTGTTATTACAATAATTAGTGATAATGGTTTCAGTTTAAACTGCAGTAAACTTGACACTATATTAAATTTTGGCAGTGATTCATGGGGACTGGACCTGCTGTGTAAAGGCAGGATATCTGCACAGAATAAGTCTTGAATGGTTGACAAACCTACCAATTTTGCCATCAACTGACTGCAAAACTGCAGCAAAAGTGAAATCTGGTGATTTTAAAGGTTGAAGGCTATTTTTTGCAGTTAAGCCAGTTCTTCTGAAATGTAACAGCAACAATATATTAATAGCCAGTGTAACATTAACTTACAATAAGGCCACATATTGGGATTTTTTTTATAGCTGGCTTGTTGTGTCAGTTATCAGTGAGCTGTGTAAGTGTTACATCTACAGTTGGTATAAATATTAAGTAACTAAACTCAGTGTAAGCACTACTTTGTGTGGTGAGACTAAGCTTAGTAAAGACATCATAACTAGCCCACATTTGAACTTACAAACTGGCTGGAACAGGTTGCAGGCCAGCAACATGAGACTTTTTTTTATATTAAAACAAAAATATATCAGCCTTAATTCTAGAGCATTAGCAAGCAAGCATAGCAGTCTTGAAAATCTTCCCATCTGCCATGCTCCCCTGCTGTCCGTGTTGAAAGTATCCTTCCATAATTTTAGGATGTGTGCCATTCCCTGTTGGTGTATCATGTGGACATGACCAGCTAAGCTAAGTGTGGCTATCAAGGAGATACTGGCAGCCAATTTGCAGTGAGCAACAACAAAAATTGACAAAAGTTGAAGGAAGAGACAGAGTGAAACTAAAATGTTTAGAAACCTTAGTGTCAGACACTGGTTAGCTCAACTGTCAGTTACGTCAGATGTCAGGAGACAGAACAACACTTTCAAACTAAACTTACTTATGATAGGTTTATGGGCGATGTTACTGAGAGCCTGAGTGTCACTGGGGCAGTGGAGGCTGCAGGTGAAGTTGTAGTCAACACACTGCTCCACAGGGTCGACCTGCTTCTTGTCCGACTCTCCCAGAACCATTCCATCCACTTCAACCTGCAGAAAACTCTGGAAGCTGTCTGACTTTTTCCCTTGCTGAAAAGACAAGAAACAGAATATGTAACATTAGGTGGATACTGTCAGACATGCCCTCTCAGCCTCAGCTAGTCTTCCAAAGTTGTTGGGGGTTTTATTTGCCCCTGATACCGATTCCAGTCATTTCATTTCCAGTACTGAGTCCTAATCCAATGTTTATAACTAACGACACAATAAAGCAAAAGCATATCTCATGAGTCTCAGCCATTGGTATGCTGGCAAACCCTCCTGGGACCTATAGCTGGGCAGGGAAGGCTCTTTGATCAGTCGTCTGTTTTGATGTATCTGAACAGTGAAATTGGCAGTGTGAAGTTAAAACCTGAAAACTGTCTGCAGCTCAATTAGAAAATACAGATTTGAAAATATATAATAAGGTGAACTGGGCAAACACACACGCTATTCAGAGTTTTCTCATTTGGCAAAGACACAGATTAAGGATCAGAGCTGATGGTAATGCTAGATTATCTTAATATTGTTCAAATTGCAATTTTGAGACTGGGGCTTTACATAACTAAAATCTTGAATGACTGAATGAATCATTTTGGAGTTTGGAGTTCCCCCCTGCTGATGAATGTTTTATTACGAATACTACGACTTGTACAAACAACGACTGAGTGAAACATTTTCAAATTAATTTCTTAACTTTCTTAGCTGACACAACTCTGTCTGTCTTTGTGAAATGAAATAAGGAATAATTGAATTCATTCATAATTTATTTTTGTGTTTCATCATTTACATGACCCATCCCTCATGGGCTTATTGAGACACATTAATAAGCAACAAACCAATATATAAGCCGCCTACTAATTATCCATCTCACATAAATGCAAACATAAAGACACACAACACAAAGTTAAACCAATCAAAGCCTACATTTCTGCACCAATTCATGCCAGTTAACACATTGTCAGTGTGATTTAGGTCATTAACAACCTAACATTACATTATAAGGAGGCATTCATTTCAAATTAAGTTACCTAGGCTGGGTAGCTGTTACATCAGATTTAACCATTTTAACAATGACAGTCAGTCTCACCTTATAATTAGCTAATAACTCATGAACTGAACCACAAGATAAAGGTAAGCTAACTGTTAATTGAAATTGTTTGTCAACAATGTTTGCTACCCAACCTAAACAGAGACGTTAGTTTGAGTGAAAAATAATTTAACGTTCAGTCTTAACATGCCTTTCCCAGACTTTGTGTCTGTTTTTTTTTTTTTGCTGTCTTTAACTAAAAGGTAAAATGAACTTATTTTGCTTTGGTCGTTGGTTACGTCATTCAAGGTATGTCTGTTAACTAGCTAGCCAGTTAGCATGTGAATAAAGTTGATCACTTTTGTTACACTACCGTTAACTGACGTTGAATGAGCTTACCAGGTTATTTCCACGGGTGACAGTTATTTGTATTGTCAGGTTTGTTCCTGTAGTGTTTTCAGGTGTCTCCATTGTGTAGACAAATGATAGACTAACGTTAGCTACCGTTTTGAGCCGTGGATACACGGAGTCCCGTTTCCATGGCAACCGTGCTACACTTGGTGGTGGGTCTAGCAGCATCTGAAATATCGGGTGTTGGACAGACAGACTAGCAATAACTCTAAAACAATATACAAGAGGCTACAAGAGGCTTCTCAGGCCACCATTAAAAAAATAAGTGATAAAACAAACAATAACAATAATAGCATCAGACTCCCAGGAATAAAACAGAGTAACAACAAACAAAGTAACATGATACATTATTTCTGCTTTTATTGTTGTTTGACGAATATTACCATGGCATGGTCTTACTGTTGATTGATTTGAAGGCCATTTGAAACGTTATGCGTTATGCCAACATACTTTTCTTTGCTTTTCACTACAGTTGGAAAATATTCCTATAATTTGGCTTTTAATGTTGGAACAAAGTAAGAAATAGAAGTCTGTCTAACTGATTTCACTGTTCACTAAATGCATGGCAGCATTTCTCCTGCAACTGTGAAGGGAAATTAGATATTGAGCGGTACTGTACAATTTCCCCCCGGGGATCAATAAAGTATTTCTGATTCTGATTCTAATTTCTGAGCTCTGTAATAGTGCTAGTGGGGCAGCAGGGGTCACTGCACTCAAAGGAAACTTTGCTGATGGTGCAGCAGTGCATCGTAGGCTGTTATGTTCCTGAATAGGGATTAGTGTTTCAAGGTATTGACTTAGCTTCTTACCATGAGTGATGTGGTCCAACTGAACAGTAATTTCCCTAATAATACTAAGTTGTTTAATATGTGTCAATTCTACTGTTCAGACAGGAAAAGATACTTTTACTCATATCTCTTCCCTGCAGTGGCAGAGGTGCTCAGATGTAATGCTTAAGTACGTACAAGTAAGTACAAATTCTCTGTCACAAGTAAAAGTCCTGCATTCAACATTTTACATAAGCAAAAGTACAGAAGTATTAGCATCAAAATATACATAAAGTTCCAAAAGTAGAAGTAATCAATAATTATATATTATTATATATATAATTATATAATTGGATTACAATTATTGATGCACTAATGAGTAAGCATCACATTAATGTTGCAGCTGGTAAAGGTGGGGGTAATTTTAACAACTTTATATACTGCTGAATAGCTTAATCTATAATAATGCCTCATAATTAATTTGTGAATTATATTTTATATATTAATAATCTGAGTATGCAAAGTAACTAGTGACTAAAGCTAAATGCAGTGGAGTAAATGTAAAGTTTCTGAAAATAGTAACACGCGACATCCGAGTCACCAGGGGGCGCTCCAACTCAGAGTCACCGCTCTTCAGTTGGCGTTACTTCGCTATGCCCTATGCCTAAACGGCTCAGCTAACTACTTCCGGGAGTTTTATTATCAATGATTTTGTCACTTTTGTGAGATTAAAACACTACTCTGGTGTTTGTCTTTTGTTGTTGTCAAAAATGTCGTACAACTACGTGGTTACAGCCCAGAAACCTACGGCAGTCAACGCCTGTATCACAGGTAAATATCCGTTGTTTGTTGTTTTTTACAGTTGTGCGTTTGCCACCTGCGTGCTAGCTGAGCTCCCGCGCTGCAAGTAAAGTGCTCCAGACGGGCCTGTAGTAGCCGCTAGCTTTTGTTTTGTTAAGTCAAATGTTTACTTGCTGGACTAAGCATACTTATATGTAAGCAAGTCATGGCACACACGTCTCTTATGTGTTCATGTCATGTCTGTTCTAACGCACATACGATCCGGTGAACCTTTCGTTGGTTCTTCTTTTGGATCTAACGTTAGCTGTTGTCGTGCTTAGTTTGGTTACCCCAGATCAAAATGCGATTGCTGAGAAACATTATCATATCCCCCCACAGCTATTGCAAACTGCGTGTAACATGCAAGCAGCTGACAATCTGTGTTTTCTCTTCCCTTTGTAAACCTGACGAGAAAGCCACAAAACACAGGATACCTAAAGATATTGAAACCAAGACTTAGGTGGTATTATTGAATCCTCTCATAGCCCATGAATTATGTGATGCTAAGTATTGCCCCATTAACACATTTTACTTCTATGTAACATTACGTTTACGGTTTGACATGTACATGTGACATGTGTCTACCTTCCTTTCCCCTTTTAACAATATTAAAATGAAAGAATATGATCATAAAGAGTTGCATTCTTTCTATCTATTCCCATATCTGAGTGTGAAAAAGCTCCTCTGCCTGCCTTCCTTGAAGTTCACAACAGGGAAGTGTAGTGATGTAGATAAATCTGAAATGTTTAGAGAGGGACAGTGTGCAGATATTAAATGTGCAACTTATTTTCAAAATTGAATGTTTTAAATAATTTCTTTAATTTACTTATTAGCTACTCAGTAAAATGTTGAAGAAATAATAAGTGCCATCATAGCCCAAAGTTATGTCTTGAATTTGTTTTTTTGTTTGAGTCAAAAAGCACTGACTATTGAATTTGAGTTTAGGGTTTTCACTCAATAAATGACTTAATTAATGATTAATTGATTCATCAGTGCAATTATTCTGTTGACCAACTAAATGATTAATCAAGTAGTTGTTTCAGTAATAACTGTGATACAAATTTCTGAACATATCTGATTGTTATAGCTAAGTAAAATGAGCCTGCTTGGTAAAGATTGTTTTGTTTATCAACAAAATATATTTGCTGTTATCTATTTAACGTTTATTATATTATACAATATTATAATAAATAGAATATTATTTTATTTTATAATGTTATTTTGATATGTCACTGGTAGTTGACATTTATTAGAATTGAGTCAATTGAATTCATAACTAATGCAATAATTTATAGTGAAAATAATTGTTAGTTACTGCTCTGTCTAAATATCTTATAGAAGCCCCAATATTCATGCCCCAAATATTGCCACACTCAATAAATATATTTGGTCAAGAAAACCGTGAGTTTTGATGCAGTGCACCCCCCCCCCCACCTTTTCTCATATTTTCCTCTGCTACTTTCACCTAAAATACAGTGTAATTTACATATTCTAAATGTTGGTGTGTCAACAGGTCACTTCACCTCTGCGGAAGACCTCAATCTGCTCATAGCCAAAAACACACGGTTGGAGATCTATGTGGTCACAGCAGAGGGGCTGAGGCCCGTCAAAGAAGTGGGCATGTATGGAAAGATTGCTGTCATGGAGCTTTTCAGGCCAAAGGTAAGTTTTGTGGGTGTGTGTGGTTGGCAGCAGTGTGTAAAAGTTTCTTGAATGAATTAGTTAGTTGGTCTCACTGAAGATCTATACGTTTATTGGCTAACTGTTTAGTAAACCTTGTTATTTGAGACACAATGCACATCAAGTTCTTTCCAAGAAACAAGGCAAAAAAAGTTGTTGCTTTTTTAAAATTAATTTATTTTTAATTATTTCAGGTGGACATTTTACATGTTGAGTCTTTGGTGTACTAGATGGATGTAGGTGCCACATAGGATGTGGTACCTTACTTATAGAAATTTAAAAAGGAAAAAGACCAGAAACATCCTAAGTATTAGTTGTTATTAATAATCTTGTCAAGGAAAAAAAATCAATAATCCTTGTAGAATAGTTGCTGTTGACTGTATAGTGGATTCATGGACGGGTCAAGTCTGTCCCTACTAATTGGGCTCAGCCTGTTGTAGTGAGCGAGTTTTATTAAATTGAAAGCAAGCCTCAGCATGTTTGATCTTTGATGACTTTGGTTTCTTTCTTTTTTTTTCATTTGTTCAGGGTGAGAGCAAAGACCTGCTGTTCATTCTCACATCCAAGTACAACGCCTGCATCCTTGAATACAAACAGAACGGGGAGAGCATTGACATCATCACCCGTGCCCACGGCAATGTCCAGGTGGGTGAGACAGCAGTACAAACATGATTCTTGAAATTCACTGTATTGTAATATTTATTTATGGTTTGTTCATATGACGAACTGTATGTGTTTTGACCATCACTCATTAACCTTGGTTAAATGCACCAATTCACTCTTAATATTTATTAGGCTTTCACACTGCACTTAGCCCCAGGCTAAGAAAGCTTTCACACTGGCACAATCCAGGAAAATTCCAAGTGGGCTAACTCCGACTTTAGCCTGGGGCTTGTTGGTCCTGCTCCAGAGCAGGGTTAGCTCCAAGTTTTCAGGGTTATCGCCCTGAGAATCGACTAAACACGGCAGGTGCCAGTGTGAAACGGGGCTAAGTTATATTCTTAGCCCAGGGCTATCCTTAGAATAGCCCTGGGCTAAGAATATGCAGTGTGAAAAGCCTGTATATAAACTTAAGTTAGACTTTCTAAATTTAGCTAAACGCTGTGCATTGTGACAAATGTGAATAGAATACGCAGCTTTAAATTGGCAAGATTCTTATTTCTTATATTTCAGTGTCGTTACTTCCTTTAATAGGGTTTACATTGGCATATTGCATTCTTTGGTCTCATTTTAAAGTATAAAAGCTGATGAAGCTAGTAAGCTTTTCTGTATTCAGTCACAGTCTGAGAAAACACCAAATGGGATTTTTGTCTGAAGTGTACCGCTGGCCTTAATCCTTTCCAAACCAAATGCTTATTTTGCAGGATCGTATTGGGCGTCCATCAGAGACCGGTATTATTGGAATTGTAGACCCAGAATGCCGTATGATTGGCCTAAGGCTCTATGACGGGTTGTTCAAAGTGATCCCATTGGACCGGGACAACCGCGAGCTCAAGGCCTTTAACATCAGACTGGAGGAGCTGCAGGTCATCGACGTTCACTTCCTGTATGGCTGCCAGGCCCCAACCGTCTGTTTCATCTACCAGGTACTGTAGGAGGTGTGCTACTTGGATGTGGGAGTGTGTGTTTAAGGGAATAGGAAAGACTTTGTCGGTAGATTCATAAAGGTAGGACTTTTGCATTTATTGTGTGGATTTTTCAAGTATTATCTAATGCCCATAGCAATACTAAGTTTTAAAGGGGCCCTTTGGAGTTTTCCTGTAAATAATCAATGTGAATGTTTACATTCTCTGGTTGTCACCAAAACATTGTGTATCCTGTTGAGTGCATTTCGTTCTCAATACTCAAGAATTGATTACCATATTTCACAGTTTTTGGCCATAACTCAAGAATCGATGCAGTAATTACGTCTGGACACACATGGATGTAAACTTGACTGGTTTGCGGAGGCATACAACTGTGAAAATGTAACATGGTGTCCTGTTGTGTATCGTAGGACCCCCAGGGACGCCATGTGAAGACCTACGAGGTTTCTCTGAGGGAGAAAGAGTTCAACAAGGGCCCCTGGAAACAGGAGAACGTGGAGGCTGAGGCATCAATGGTCATCCCAGGTAATCAGAGCTTACACTGTATACATTACTGATATGATAAGTCAATTAATCAATTAGTAAATCAACAGAAAATAAAACACTGCAAATTTTTATGACCTGAGTTTTTTTCGTGGAGTTTTCTATCTGATTTTTACCCATTTTTAACAATTCTATATAAAAACCTGGTAATAATGAGTCTTACCCATTAGTCAAACCAAAGCAAGCTGTTTTAAAGGGATGGTTCAGCTTTTTTTGACATAAGATGGTGTTTGTTATTAAGTGATAGTGACACCAGTGTGGACTTTAGGCGCTCAGCAGCTTGTCAGAAATGGACAGTGATAAATGGGTCCAGTTATTGAAAACATTTTAAACCACAGCACAGCAGTTATCCACATTAGCAAACATCAATTATGTATATTTGATGCTTGATTCTCCTCTCAGAACCCTCCTATATTTTCATCATCAACAAACATGATGGGTCCATAGTACAGAGGCCTGAGTGGAGGCAATGTCATGATATAATTGATGAATTGAAAACGGAGGTAACTGATGATATATATATTTAAATGTATTCCTGTTCAGAACATTTAGCACTGACTCTCTTGCCTGTGTGCTTGTATTTTAGTGCCAGAGCCATTCGGTGGAGCTATAATCATAGGACAAGAGTCCATCACCTACCATAATGGAGACAAATACTTGGCCATTGCACCACCTACCATCAAGGTAAAGACATTAAATAATTGTTATTTATCATGTTTTTGTCATACATTCTGTCTGTGAAAAGCCTGTATATAAACATTTTGTCTAAAAAGTAGAATATTGAGTTGTTCTGCAGATTTAGACATTTTCATCATTCAGCAGTCAAAAGGAAGGATAGTTTAACATTTTGCAATATATTATAGTGTAGAATTGATGAACATAGTGTCATTTAACACACCAAGAGTTATGTTATTTTCACAATGTAATAATATTGTTATGTGAACAAGGATTCTTTTCCTTTTGTAACTGGGAGGAAAAGCAAATGACAAACCTTTAGCCCCATCTCATGTGAATCTACCAGCGCTGCAGGTAAGGCTGCGTAGAGACGAAGCACATGAGCTTCATTTAAAACAAAGCGTCCTACTTGGCTGATTGTATCAGCAATTAACACTTTCTTTATATAGATGTGTTACACACAATTACATCCCAACACATATAAATATTTCTGCACCAAGGACAAAGTAAAGTTATAAAGTCACTTGCAGAGTTGATGTAATGCACCGCCATAGGTTTCTATCCTTATCTATATTGCCAGAGATGCATCATAATAGTTGTTAGGATTGGTCTGTTATCATTTAAATACAAAGCAAAGTTCACTTAATATTCTGAGGGAAGGAGAGGCTCCAGCAGTGTTTGTGGGAAATGAAGTCCCAGATGCAAAGCTCTTTGATATAATGAAGAAACATAAAATGGTGTTGGTAAAACTGTCTTCAGAATCTGTATTATGTGAAAATATTAATATTTTGCAAGAAGACCCTGAGGTGTACACGTTAGAGTGTATTTGTTATGAATCCTGTGATCGATGTTGAAGTTGCATTTAAAGGCAGGTTTATAACTGCTGTGATGATGACTTCAGCTCCCTATACACCACTGCTTTTAGTGTGTTCTTATCGAGATTAAGTTGTAGTCTGCACTGCTCTGCTCATATTTAACAAAGCTCAAGACCCAAAGGAGCTCCTCAGCAGCATCCTGCTTCTATAACTAGAGAATATTCTCTCACTGCTGTTTTGGTACCAGAGCCTCATACATTTTGGAAAGAACATTTCAAAGTGTTCAGATGTAGTAGCTCCTAATTTAGAGTTACACAACTTTGTTTTGTCTTCATGATAAAACAATGAATGTATTTTTTAGAGTTGATAACTAACTTATCAGTCTGATAAAGGGGTGATTGATTTGTGCACTTTTAAAGTTCTTTCAGTGTAACCATTTTCTGATTCACTTGGTCATTTTGGAATGTAATATCAAACTTTCTATGCATTTCACCCATTTGATATTTAGAAAAACTAGCTTTTGCTCAGCAGTTTACATGTAAATGCTCAATGATCCACATGCTGTAGATAACAAGGCAAGAATGAGATACTTGAAATTGTTATGCCAAAATAATTACGTTTCCTACCTTCAAGTTGAGGTAATTGACCTGCTGATCAGTTCTGTCTTTAAAAGCCCCAAACAGCCTGCTCGCTTACCCAACTCACAGTATCAAGCTGTCATGTTTCTGTTACTACTCTGTTTCTGCAGTAGCACTTCCCACCATTGCTCAGCAGAAGAGGTTGTGGAACATCTTTTGTTGCTTTGTGACTAATGAAACCCCATTCTAAATGAAGTTATTATTTTGGACTTTTTTTTCCACATCTAATGCAACATTAGTATTCAGCTAAAACACACACTCCTTTCAGTAGTGTCAAGAAAACACAGAAGCATATCCTTGATGTACAACAACATTTTTGACAGTTAATTAATAAGTTGTCACTCTTGAGCACAGAAGTGAAAAAGACACCAAAGGTTCTGCCAGCACGGAGGTCTGCTGAATGTGTCTGAGCTCATATAATAGTTTTTTGTAGACTGGTCTATGGTGGGCCAACAGACTGGTTTCGCTTGTGGAATCTAACAAGCTAATTACCTGCCATTCAGTCGAGGTGGATGCTCGAGGTTTGGGAAAGTAAAAGTGGATCCACGGTTTGACTGAAGATATAAGCAAAAGGAGGATTGTGAAAATAAGTTTTGTAAAAGGTTCAATCAAGTGAGAAATTGACTCAGCCTGTACAGTAGACAACGACAATAACAATACCCTCTATTGAAGGAAGGCTCAGTCACACTACGTGATTTTAATGCCAATTCCAATCATGACTACTATTCTAGCCAGCTTATCCTGTAGTCATAGTGGAGACAGGAAACTGTCTCCAGCAACTCCAGTTCAAAGCTCTTAAGATGTTTTCTTCAAACATGCTTTTGTGTAGCCCAGTCTGGTGAAGCACATGTTGTGTGAGTCAGCCCAAGTCCAACCAGGACTGAAAACTGAGAGTGACTGACAATATCCAAATGGAGTTTTGTGTAGTTTTCTAACTTGGCTCTGCAGTTTTATTTGGGGAACATATCTTACATAATATCATATAATATGCCAACATGCATTGATTAGACCAGTCTGAAATCTTATAATTACAAGCAGAGCTCATGAATCCCAGCCAGGTTGATGTTATCAGCCAATATTAGCTCATCACAGATATATCTGTATCGGCGTATATGTCAGCTGATAAGTCACCAGAGATTGCAGTACAGAAATATCAAAGATATGGTTTGATATTTGTCATTTGTGTTGTTATTGCGTAATTCGTCCTCCAGAGAGCACTGACATTTTATTTTTCCACTATAAAATGTCCTGCTCAGTCTCAGTACATATATTGGTCATAATGTTTTAACACAAAATTGAAGGTTCATAATCAAAATGTTTGTTTATATATTGTGCTTATGTCAAAAAATAGACATCTGCCTTTTAAACCCCAAATATTAAAATAGGTATTGGCCTAAGAAATCTGGTATTGGTCAGGCTCTAAGTATTGTATAAAATTATTCAATATTAATACCCCTGTGTGTCTCATTGCATTTGTAATCCACTTTAAAATTGTAGTTTCTCAAACATGGAGCCAAAAAACTGTTTCTAGACTGCGGGACGGCAGGCAGACTTGTTTAATATGTACTTTTCTTGTTGGGCAAAATTTGAAGAGTCTGTAGGCCTGTGAGTCGGATTTAAGCTGTATGTTGGGAAAGAGTATGTTTTCATAATGAGAAGGAACAAAACAAACTGTAGATAGATAGATAGATAGATAGATAGATAATACATGAGGTGAGGATGGAGACTTTCTTGTACTGGTGAAGTCCGAGGAGCTCTTGCAGGCTTTACCTCCACTGTAAGCATTTTTAATGATTTGTTTGTGTTCCACTCTCATTTGCAGCAAAGCACCATCGTCTGTCACAACCGGGTGGACCCCAATGGCTCGCGCTACCTGCTGGGGGACATGGAGGGTCGTCTGTTTATGCTGCTTTTGGAGAAGGAGGAGCTAATGGACGGCACAGTTGCGCTCAAAGACCTGCATGTGGAGCTGCTTGGAGAGGTCCTCCATTTATCTTATTCTCTGTCTGTCTTCACTGTGTTTATCCACCTGCCTTTCCTCTGGCATTTCTCCCATCTGTTTCTCTCTACCTGGCTCGACCACCCGTTGTTGTTTGCTGATTTTCCTCCTGCTGCCTTTACCTCTCGGTATCCCTTTGTTACGATTGACTTTTTAATGGTTTATGGCCCTGACAGGAGCTAATGGATCAGTCGACGCTCATACAGAGGATGAGAAAAACTTTATCGCACCTCTTTGTTGCTTGCTTGCCAGGGTGTCACTTATCCCATTTAAGTTGATTTCCGCAATGACTGTATGTCAATACTGTTCTTGAAGCTAAATCTAATTTTAAAGGCACACAGCTTTTGGCTTGTGGCACCTGTCTCTAATGACTTGCCAAGGAGTTTAGAAAGATAAAATGCTTTCTTGCTAGTTTGTGGAGTGATGCTGGAGCTAGAAACAATCAAGCAGCGAAGGACTGCTGTGCTAGAGACAGATTGCTTTTCAGATCATTCTTAACTTTATTGTTAGGACCAGTCTGCTCAGTCAACAGGCAGCAGCAGCAGCAGCTCTACATTGAAATGTCAGACAGAAAAACCTCTTTAATGTGTATCAATATTACCTTGGAGTTTAAGACCATGTTCACACCAATGAGGAGGAATGTGAAAACATTATTTAGGTGTCAAGCGGAGTTCTGTCTATTTTTAGATCACTTCAAAAAAAGTTAACTGCCCAAAAGTGAAATTTCAGAACAATAGGAAAGTTACATTTTTTGATCTTCCTTCTCTTCCTGATCCTTCTCTTTTTTGATCTTCCTTTCTTTGGCAAACAACTAAATTATTAAATGCATTAATGCTATTATGTGCCATCACTGTTATGTACTGTATGACTTAATTTGTGTTTCAACATAGCTGAGTTTTTCTCAGTGACCTTTCTGTCGTTGCTGTCAGATGATTGAACAAGTTTGGCGGCAAATAGTCATTATTTTCTTTATCAAGTAATCTGCCATTTTCTTTTTTTCGATTAATGGGTTAATATTTAAAAGGTCAGAAATGGCCTAAAGTGATGTCTCACAATGCTCATTTTCTTTGGCCAACAAAAACAAAAGAATTCAGTGAAGGAAAGCTTTGGTATTTTTACTTGGATGACTTAAACAATTACAAACATCCATTATCAAAATTGTCATCGATTAATCATTTAAGCAGTATGTATAAGTATAAAATTGTGGCTCATAAATGCTTTTTGTATAGAGATCACTGTTTTATACTGTGTTTTACACTGTATGTGTGATCAGCTATATCAGCTTACAAAATTCACAGAGCATTGTAAATGCTTACTTAATGTGAAAGGGAGGTCAAAGTGGAGAGAAGGAGGATGAAATTTCAACTATTTTGATAATTGATTAATCACCTGAGTAATTTTCAAAGAAAATGCCACATATTTGCTAGTTCCAGCTTCTCCAATGGGAGGATTTGCTGCTTTTCTTTGTCTGATATAATAGTAAACTGAATATTGGTTGGACAAAACAAGCAATTTGAAGAAATCATCTTGGGCTCTGGGAAATTGTGATATTTTTCACAATTTTCTGATGTTTGCAAAATGATAAATCATAGAATAATTGGTGTATTGATCAACAAGACCAAAAATCTACAGCCATGCTCGCACTACAGCTAAATTTCAGACTAAATAACTTTCATGGATTCAAATTTCATGGAAATCCAAAACAGTTTTGAAACATTTCAGTTAAAACTACATGCCAAAGTCATGGTGGTGCTAGAGGAAAAGTCAGGGGCTCATCAATGTTAGTGGGCTACTGGCAGGTCGACATTGTCATACCATGGCGCCAGCGTTGCTAAAAATAAAAATGAAATAATCGTTAGTTGCAGCCCTTGTGTGGATGTGGCCTAAGAGATGTTTTGTGTCTCTCTCCAATGACAGACATCCATTGCTGAGTGTTTGACCTACTTGGATAACGGTGTGGTCTTTGTGGGCTCCAGACTGGGCGACTCCCAGCTAGTGAAGGTAAGCTGCAAGAGACTTTTTACATTTATTTTAATCTTGAGTCGTTTTGTGTGTGTGTGGGTTGGTGGGTGTGTGGGGGTGTGTGTGTCCCATTTTTTTTTTAATATCCTCTCTGAAAACTTTGTTCCATGAACCTGTTATGTCAGTAAAATTCTTTGCTGCAGGTAATGAAATAATAACTCTTCACCATGTAGGCTCATTTTTTCCCATTGATTTGTAAAGAGGGTTCTGTTTGTGTCTCTGCAGCTCAACGTGGACAGCAATGACCAGGGCTCATATGTGGGGGTGATGGAGACATTCACCAATCTGGGGCCCATTGTGGACATGTGTGTGGTAGACCTGGAGAGGCAAGGCCAAGGCCAGGTAATGACCAAAAGCTGATTCCTTTTTTTGTGTGAAAAAGATTTTTATTTTTGCAACCAGCCAAACAGGAAAGATACAACACATGTTTTATCACAGTTACTTATTGAAAGCAAATCCTTCAGATAGAATATAAGGTTTCTTGGGGCGTTTGCCAGAGGATATAGACATGACATGGTGATTACCGAAAACCCTCTTAACAGTCACTGGATACACTTTATAGCTTATGGTGAGTCTCCATCTGTATTTTCCTCTTTATCATCCTCTTTGTCACAGCCTTCAGGGAGTCTGGGCTTATACCACCAGTGCAGCTGGACTCTTGAGTCGTGTTAACAGTGTTTTTGTCAGCAGAATTAAGCATGCAACATACTACAGCACAAATCTGCCACTGGCCAGAATAGCCGGGTACGATGTATTCAGGAGATTCTTGCTGACATTAAATACACAGCTTTTAGTAGGTCGTCTGGGTGTTCTTCTTTTGTCTAGTCTATTTTTGTGTTATCAGTGGTCCCTGTACACCTGACATTAGCATGCACCTTGTATCCCAGTTGCATCTCGATAAGATTTAGCTGGACTGCAGTGATGCCTGATGTTAAAATGCATCTCTGGTACACAAACTTAAATGGGCTTTCTTGTTCCTTTGCAAAAAGGCAGATTGCTGTGCATGTAATTTCCTCTAATAATATTTACACCCTTTAAAACTGACAGTGAAGACATCGTCTTGGTTGGTCCCTGTCTGCATTTACCCTAACAATCCATCATCTTAACCACTTCTGTGTACTAAGGTTTATTTACCTTCATCTGTTGTCTGTTGTATTCAGAATATAATGTGATATTACCCATATTGCATGTTTATGTCAACTTTAAAAGGCAACAAGAAGACACAATTTCATGTTTCTACCCAGTAAAGGAATTCTTTCTTTTTCCTGTCATATCAAAATATAAATTATTTCTATTCTATTCTATTAAATGAAACCAGATGCTGAATGAATCTGTCTTTGACATATTACTGCACAAAATATTATAGTTTGACAAAAAAAAATTTTGGTTCGAACGTTTGTCATCCTTTGTGTCAAATCAGTGAGATGAAACCGTGAAGTAATGAGAGAAATACAGTACAGAAGGCTTATTTGGCAGGGTTTGACACCAGGCCTCAGGATACTTGATGTGGTTCCAAAGGCAGCAGTCCACTAGAGCACTGAGCCATTGTCTGGGTACAGACCAGCACACAATCAACTGACTGTATTCATTCACACACTTGAGCTCATTTCAGTCTGTTGAGGCCCAGAACTAAATCCAATCACAATTGTTTAATTTGCCATTTGCTGTAAATCCACAGAGCATTTGACCTGGTTAATTGGTGCAGACACATTCCAAGGATTGATGCACAAGCCGCAGGGCAAAATATAACCGGACATCTCAGAAAAATCACGACAGCTGAAAAACTGAAAAGTAATTGTATTGACAGATGTGCTCCTGCAAACCACATTGGGGTTTATGAAGGATAAAGTAAAATGATAAAAATGATAAATAACAAATACACAAACATGATATTACGTGCAGATTATCGGGATTCACTTGGCCCTGTGAGAGTGTGACTGAGTGTGTAAGGGCATTTGAGAACATGCTCGGGGGGGTTAGGTGGGCTGCCAGGTTCACAATGGTTATTCCATTAGGATGAAGCCGTTGGGTGGCAGGTGGTAGAGGCTGAGATTATATGGGCTCTGGTATTAATCCTGTTAGTGTACCATGACTGGATGAATGAATAACATTCAGATGCTCTCCCATCAGACTGTACAGACACCAGAGTTATTTACCTTCAGGGTGTTGGATCTCAACACTGTTGCCATGTTTGGACTGGCAATATCAGAGAAGCTCTACTGCAACTGTTAGTGCTACTACAAGTGCTACTGCTTTGATACTGACTTCTGCCACTACTGCTACCATAACTTGTAAATTACTAGAACTGAGAACTGTGAGCATTAATGACTGCCAGTGCTTCTACCCACAAGATCTACTATTACTGCTACCACCACTGAACCTGGCTATGATAACTACTATCATTACTACTACTAATGACAATAACAAAGAGCTGAAACAATTACTCCCTCAAAAGAAAATTAAACGGCAACTATTTTTATAATAGATTCATCGTCATTTTTAAGCAAAGATATCAAACATTTCCCTTTTCCGGCTTCTGAAATGTGGGGATTTGCACCTTCGCTTTGTCATTTATGATAGTAAACTGGATATATTTGGCTTTTAGACTGCTGGTCAGACAAAACAAGCATTTTGAAGATGTCACCTTTGTCTCAACAAAATTTGTTATCTATTAATGTTACTAATTAATGGAGAAAATAATTGGCAGATTAATTGATAATGAAAATAGTTGCAGCTATAATAACTGCAAATATCATTATAATAAACATTGTGAAAACACTGAAATAAATGGCACACTACAACAGTCAGTGGCACAATTCTGGCATATTAAAAATGGGGGCTTATTTTTGTAGTTTTCACTACAACCTTTAGCCAGATTACCCCTTCATTTGGAACAGAAAGTGAGCGCACCAGAAATAATAATAATTCCTCAGAGCCCATAGAAGTATGGTATGTCAAAGCTGAACCAGGAAGTTGGTTTGTAAACTGTGATGGATGGTGACAATGGAAAGTTTTGGCAAACATTTTACCGTTTGCCCTCTTTTTCTCATGTCTAATGTTATTATTTTTATGATTAAAACTACAAATTAAGACCCAGGTTGTATAAAACTGGAGACACCCTTTAAGCAAATATAATAGTCAGGAAGAAGTAGAAATAAAAAGGCATCACAAGAGGACAGGAGTACAGTCAACTACATAACAATCCTATAAAAAAGGAAATAGAAATCACACCCCTCATATCTCAGTCCACATCTTTGTCTTTTTTTGCTGCTTTCAGCTGGTGACCTGCTCAGGTGCGTTCAAGGAAGGCTCTCTCCGGATCATTCGCAATGGCATTGGGATTCATGAGCATGCAAGCATTGACCTCCCAGGAATCAAAGGTTTGTGTGTTCTTTATGTGTGTTTCTTAATTTTTTACTGATTTGACAGTAGAGCCACTTCAACCTGCACATCTGTTTCCCTGGCCTTGCCAAGGCGCCAGCTGTTGCTCCTCCAAGCTCAGCATGTGAGTGTCAGCAGATGGCTCAGATGTCATAGGTCTTGGCTCTGTTCTTTCAAAAGAACAGGAACATTTCCAAGCTTAGGTTTGGAACCATTTGTTTTCATTTAGAAAACCAATGAGCATGGCCATGTCTGTAATAGTAATCTGTCAAGGTGAAGACTCCCATCATGTTTAACAATGGCAGACACCTCTTAATCCCAGAAAATTAAGTTCCTCTCCCAGGATTGTTCCCTGATGCTTAAATGAGACACACAGGCCAGGTAAGGTCTGCTTGCGCTTGTTAGGCTTCAGCTGTTTATTGACCATCTCTGCCCTAAAAGTCCCAGCTGCTGTCTCCTGCCCCTGGCCTCTTGATTAGAGGCAATTATTCACTTAGACAATCAATGGTTCTCTGAGAGGGATCTGCAACCTGTACGTCTTCCAACATATAAACATTTGACAGATGGAATAGTTAAAGATCAGCTTAAATACTGGCCAGATAGTGTATTTCTCCTGTTCTGCAGAATGTTATAGAAAGTAACTTTTTTTTTATAACAACCTCACTCGAATTCCCTTCAAGGCTTGTGGCCGCTCCGCTCTGAGGCCGGCAGAGAGACAGATGACATGCTGGTGCTGTCTTTCGTGGGTCAGACGCGGTGAGTGTTTGCCGTGCAGCATGCCAGATAAATGTAGAGTCAATTCTGAATGCCCATATCTTAAGAGTGTGTTTCCCCCACAGAGTGTTGATGCTGAGTGGCGAGGAAGTTGAGGAGACTGAACTTCCAGGCTTTGTGGACAACCAGCAGACATTTTACTGTGGCAACGTGGCGCATCAACAGCTCATTCAAGTTCGTATACACACAGTTGTGTTATTTGTATAAAGTACATGTGCTGTCAGTGTGCATCACCAGAACATCCTTTGGTGTAGTTTGATATTGACACTCATTTGATGTCTGAGCGTGCTCTGGTAGAATTAGCTGACTTGCATATTTGTACATCCCAGTTCAAAGCAGGAATAGCATCTAATTTCATAAATTCAAAATTAATTATTGAAATTAAGTATTCAACTGTGGCCTCTCTCCATTTAATAAGATATACTTTGCTGGAACTGAATCATACATGATTGAAAGGAGCATTTGTGAATATGAAGGGCGCAAAAGGACTTCATGTATTTTACACTTGGTTGATATAAATATTGTACTTCATTTAAATTCAAGTTTTAGCCTGCCTTTCTGAAATGAGGATGAAACCTGCTGGGAATTCTGCCAACTGTTAGACCCTCAACCATAAATCTTTAGGTTGTTATGACAACGCTGCTTGTGTTTTAAGGCTGGAACATTTTACTAACTCTCTTGCCTCTCAGAGTTGGCATATTTACACTGAATACATTTTTACATTGAAATTTTTTATCTCATTGTTACTTTCTGGCCTTCAAATAAAATAATAAAATTTGATAGTTTTGCTTAAGCTTAAAGTCAGGGGCACCAGAATTAATTGACTGAAAGCAACTCAGAATTATCAGTAGCAACCCATTATTTTATAGTGTTTTATAATGTTAAATATTCTATAATCACGTACAAATTGTACATACAGCAATGTTTCTGTTACTACCAATGAATCAAATGACCATGTAACATGAAAGAGTGGCTCAGAGTGCCAAAGCCAATAAGAATGAAAGCCTGACTCTGCAGCTCTTTGCAACTTTTAGCCTTGTTTTAGCTCATTATTTTGGCCCTCCATCCCGCACATAGACTTTGTGCTTGAGCTTTGCTACTTTAATTAACCCTGCAATAAAAAACTGTAGGCTGCAGTTTCCAGCAAACAAGCTCAGACAAGCCGACTGTGCACTACCTGCCCAGCACGAAATTACCTCTAAGGGAGCGCCTGGTAAACAAAGCTGAACATCTTGAAAGACCCAGATACTCTTCTCCAAAGTGATGCTCATGTTGCCTACGTGCCAATGTACACATCCGCATACCATAATGTAGCACAAAGGAGTATTTGTTCTACTTAGTGGTCACAAACTGCTTAATGCAGCTTTAAGTACTAGGTATGGCGGTGTTGGTCTTACAGTTACAACAAGATGTCAAATTTAAGCTATTTTTGTTTCTTCAACTATGCTGTGATTTGCACTACATTGCAAACATAAACAGACTGCAGAAACTGGACAATATAATCATCATAACTGAATAACTTAACCTGCGGGGCTTTTACCAGATATTCACAATCCTCTTTGGTACATGCAACACAAATGCAATCAAATTAACTGTTATAACAATATTAATAGCTCTCGAAGCCACAAACATCTTGTTTTGATGTTTCATAAAAGGGATTTCTGGGATCAAACAAATGCTGGACATTTATCCTTCATTTTTTTTTTTTTTCATCAAGCCATATTACCTAACATTTGTGTTGTGATTGAACTGCTGTTTTCCATTAATACATTATAATTCTTTAATGGTTTCCAGTGAGCAAGATGTCATTGCAGCCTTCATTTTGTCTCCTGCTTAAATTCTCCACTTGTATTTTCTCTTAAACATCTGTATTAGCTCCATCTGGATTGCTGAAAGTGTCCGTATTGTTTTTAAACATTATCTTAACAAGGATCTGATACATGCACCATATGTTAAATAGCTGGAGTGGATTAAATCAAAAGTAATTTATCTTCTCTCCACCATCAAAAATATAGTCTCATCCCATTTCTTTACTTACCAAAGTACAAATTTTGTGGGGAAATTCTTTTTGCAATTAATCATAATTTCTTTTCAGTCAAAAGTGCAACAACAATCCTGGCTCAGCACCACGTATAAACAATGAGATTTGCTTTGCTTTTTGCTTGATATTTGGACTCCCAGTCTCCACACCCTCCTTTCTGTAAATACTGTGCAAAATAGTATTTTAAAAAGGAATAACTGTGTGCCTCCAGATCACGTCGGGCTCTGTGCGCCTGGTGCTCCAGGAGAGCAAGGCATTAGTGAGTGAATGGAAGGAACCACAGGGCAGGAACATCAGTGTGGCTGCCTGTAACCACACTCAGGTGGTGCTTGCTGTGGGACGGGCCCTCTACTACCTGCAGATCCTGGCTGGAGAGCTCAAACAGATCAGGTAGGACATAGATAAAGACACACACATAAGGGATAGATCCATTGCCAGCTTACTGATATTTTCAGGCAATATTTGTCTTACTGATGAATCGGGGATTTACCTGCCAACCTCCTCTACTGCAAACACAGCTGATCAAGGTCATGCTATAAGCACTTTGAGTCATGTATCATACAGTTACCCAGAGCGTCTTGTTTGTAATATCTGCAGTACTTAATATATAAATCTATATTACTAAATTCAGGATGTCTGGAGATCTCCTGGGATGTTACAAAATAGATTGTCAACTGAATGACACAAAACACCAACCATGTGCTGTAAAGGAATAGTTTGAAGATTAAGAAGAGGATTGAGACCACCAGCCCGTTAGCTTAGCATTAAGACTGAAAACGGGGAGAAACTGCTAGCCTGGCTGGATTAAACAAACAAGATATAAAGTGTTGATTAGTGATCTTCAGAGGTGCTGGTAGGCGGGGGTTTTTACCATTGGATGGAGCCAGGCAAGCTGTTTCCCCCTCTTTCCAGTCTTTGTGCCGTGCTAAGCTAATAGGCTGCTGGCTCCAGGTATTTACTGTAAAGACATGAGTGGTATCAGCCAATCGTTATCCCCCGACTGTGTTTTTTATAAAGATGTCCTTTAGCATGAAAGCTACATAGCTATTGCTAGTCAGAAAAGTAACTTCAATTTTAGGTAACAAAGTCGACTGCAGAGACGCAAGTGCCTTGTCAGGAAACAAAAAAATAATCAAGATGTTGTACTCCAACTTACTTTTGTTAATAAATTAGTGTAATTCATGGAATTGCAGCTTAATTGAATACTTAATATGAAACAACAGAAGGGAAGAATCTTACATATGACTGCATACATAATACCCAACAGAACTGTTGAAAGTATGTATGAAAGTTTAATTAATCAAATATTAATTTACTGTATTCCCAATAGTTCAACAGCTTTGTCTCTGACTCACATTCATGTGTTATTATTATCCTGCATCTTATCTTCGTTTTATTTCTTCTTTCCTGATCTGCGGTAAACTTTGAGACGAGGGATTTGCATCTCATTTTTAAGTCCGAAGTGAATGGTGCAGTAGAACTGAAGAGACATCTTATTATATTTCTGTCATGCTGCAGCTGTGGTTCACCCTTGTGGCTGTCTTTGTGCCATTATTGCAATAAAACTGCTTTAAGCCACTATTTTTACCGTGGTTTAAAAAAAGTCAAGGATACACAAAAATGTTTGGGGGTTTTTTCAGAGAAAGACACACAGCTTGTAAAAATGGCCACCAGGGCTGCTTGAAGCACAAAGTGTTTGTTTGCAGCCCTGAGAGTCCGTAGATGATGAAACAATGAAGGAGATGGAGTGAAGTGTCTCACCAGAGCTGTGAAATAATGTTTGGCCTACATCAATAAGCTGGTGGTTTGCTGTGTGAATCGCAAAACTCTGTAAATACTAGATAGTCATGGTTGGATTAAAGATGTTTACTTGGCTGAAATGCTCTTCTGTAATGCAATTGAAGTGTAAGTACTCAACACACTATACAGTGATTATCCTTAGATTATATTTGCATTATTGAGTAGCTTTGTTCTATTACAGAAAAAGGAGTTTAGCCTTTTTTTTTAAATTAACAAGTGAAATCTTTATTTTATCATTATAGCTTTACCTTTTTTATTATATTGAAGATATGGTCAATATGGATAAAATCCTTTATTACTATGTATGTAATTTTATATTGCAGTATAGATATATGTTGTGATATTGTACATTTTGTGGAAATTCAATTTCAGAACCTGTTTGTGGATAAAATAACCAGACAGGAATATCTGTTTTTCTCAAATCAGGATACTTCATCAAATTGATGTAAAAATCGTTAAAAAATCTAAACTTTCCATAAATTGTTCCCAGTCCATGATTTGCAACATTACCCACAATGGCCTTACACAACCAGAGATATTAAAGGATAGCTACCTCAGTATAATTAGGTACATTTATATAGTCTTATAGTATGTTTTGTCACCCAACTCTAAAATACTGTAATCAGACATTCAAATTCTGAATAATCAGTATCTTTACTGATGTGATTCATATCAGTTAGCATATGACCTCACAAACGAAACTTCAAATTTGCTTGATTCAGGTGTTGCTCGGCGTCGAGGTATTGAGTGCATTTGAAGTTTTTGCTGACTTTGTGCGGCTTGTCACTTCATCATTTTGACGAGTTAAGACAAATAGACCAAATGTTCAAAATCTGATTGCTCTGATCAAAATTTCACAGAATACTGAGCTATTGATACAATAGATGCAATTATTTGTTAAGAAGTTGTTCATAAGACTTAATATTCCTGTAGTACTTGTGGAGAACAGGCAAGGAGGAAATGATCAACTGCTAATCATTATAGCATTTGTCAAGTGCTGTTGTTAAGGAAATACATTCATAACAGAGCTTAAACAAGGAAGAGCAGGAATCGGAGTAGCTGTTTGTGGGTAATGACCAAAAGGTCTAGCTGTGCCCAACTGACCTTAGAGACAAACATCTTGTTGCCTGTCCACACATTGGTTGAGCTTCCACTGCAGTTTTATAGGAAGTGAATGGTCGTCTAGCAGCTTTCACCAGTGTGAACTCACAGCTCAGTTAGAGGACTCTTTCTCATTTTGCATCTCACATGATAAAAAAAATCAGTCAGAGCTGGTGCTCAATGTCACTAACACATTTATGCCATTAGTCATGTTGTGTGTCAAATTTTGTAGTACACATTCCACATTCACACAATGTGCAGGGCAGGTTGCTAGTGTTTTTCTCACGTCCTCTCCACCGTCCTTAGTACCACGGAGATGGAGCACGAGGTGGCCTGCCTGGACATCACACCTCTGGGGGAGGGTGGCGGTGAGTCACCACTCTGCGCCGTGGGACTCTGGACCGACATCTCAGCCCGCGTGCTCAAACTGCCCTGCTTCACAGCCCTGCACAAGGAAATGCTGGGCGGAGGTGAGAGAAAAGAGAGGCAGGGTGCGCTGACAGGAGAAAAGGAAAGCTGTTACTGGCTTGTGGGAGAGAGTTACTGTAGATAGACGCAGATAATGTCAAGTCAAGTGAAGCTTATTTCTATAGCCCAATGGCACATACAATGTCTGAATGGGCTTCACAGAGCCACCACAAAAGCAGTGACTCCTAACCTAACCCAGGTTCTCTCAGAAAAAAACACAAAACTCCCCAAAAGGGGGAAAAATGGCTGGAAAAATGTCATTCAATGCTTATTATTCCTTAACAAGTCCCTGGCCAGGAGAGGGCTTTGTTACCTTATTTGGGCATACAGTTGAATCCTCACTCAACTGTGACAAAATACGTCACGTCTACGTTGTTTGAATAATTTTAATATCAGTATCACTGAGGCAATAGTTGATTATTTGGTAATAGAAGTGCAAAATTACTAAACAGGAACAACAAAGGCCAGAAACAAACTTTACATATTTACCATGTTTTTGCCTCCAAAACAGTACCCATTTTATTAGTTAGGTAGTTAATACAAATGAGCAGATGGTTGTTTATTTTTATTAAACAGAAATAAGACATACAAAAAATGGGATTATAATACAATAGTGGGACTGGTCTAATACAAATGTTGTAAATCCAGTAATAAAGGAATAGTTTGCTAGTTTCCTAATTTTCCTCAAAAATCCGCCTACTGACACCTCTAAAGCTCAATAATTAAGATGTTAATTAAGATTGTTTGGGACCAGTAACTTCCTGGAGTCTCCACTGGTTTCTTGACCAAGAAATAGCCACGGACATAAAACTGCAAATTGTTGTTGAAACTGTTTTGTTTTTTTTCCGGGTGGCTTAAACAAACGAGATGCAACGTGTTAATTAGTGAGTTTTAGAGGTGATGATAGGCGGACTTTGTCACCTATGGAGAAGACTGAATGTTGAACTATTCCTTTTAAAAGTCCAATAAATACGTCCAAGGAATGAGTCTATACTAGTGGAGTAGCAGCTAAAATGGATTGTATCTCCAGTTTCATTAATCATTAGTCCCATTAAGCACCTCATCTTTTAGCATGTACTTGATGAGTACTTGAACATTAACTATGCTGCCAAACCAAATACTTTTCGTGCACCATTTAGACACTTGATAAGTATTTAAACTTAGAATGTTAAAATATGCAAGAGAGGACTTGACTACTTTTTTGGTTAAACTTATGAAAAAGTCAGCAGTCACAGGAGACAAAGTTTCATAACATGGTGAAGCGGCTCAGGCAGGACTCTCACTTTCCAATTAGAATACTTCATGCATGAAGAATATTTCCACACTCTTTCCCACACTGTCACACATTATTTTCCAAGTGTGTTTGATTGACAGCTGCTCACTGCTCAAACTCTGCAAACTGTGCTCTCTTTCTCTCTCCCTTAACAAGGACAGCCTAACTGCAGACTTGTATAAACAGGAAATCCTCAAATCAAAAGCTAATAGCTTGTAAACGTTTATTTTTAGCTTTGTCATTGGAAGCAGAGAATTTTTTCACACTGCAACATTGCACAGTTGCAATGTGAATGTCACAGTTTTTGTTGACATTAATTATATTTTTGAATAGAACACAGCTCCATGTTCGTGTTTTAACATTGAACAACTTAAAATAATTGATGTACATTACCATGGAAACACGCAACCTTTCAAGTAACCATATTTTGCAGACTTTTTTTAACACTGCCGCTTTATGGAGAGTAAGCCAGCGAGCACTTAATCAGAGCCAATGTTGTTTTGATGCAATTGGCCTGCAGTCAGAGAAACTGAGGTTTGGGAAACGGAAAAGACAGAAGAATTTATATTTACCCTGCAGCATTTTTTCCAAAAGTTACCAAGCAGTCTGGCCGATAACCCTTATTGATTTTTCTGACAAAGACTTTTTTACAGACATTTATCACTTTTGTGTTCATCCATGAACCTGTGACTTCAGAGTACAGGAAAAATAAATCCTTTCACTGTGTGTGTCCTCAGAGATCATCCCTCGCTCAATCTTGATGACAACCTTTGAAGGCAGCTACTACCTGCTGTGTGCGCTGGGAGACGGCGCGCTCTTCTACTTTGGTCTGGACCTGCAGACTGGTAGGTCCTTCACACCACCATCAGTACACTGGTTAGATGAGAGCTTCTCAAAACTCATCTGTTGACTCACTAATCGATCAATCGACTGATCGTTTCAGCTCTAGTGTCCAGGCAGTCAAATATACTCCTATACAAACTGCAGACAGACATCCACAAACCTGGATGTTCTAATCATGTACCCAGGGATATGAATATAATCAGGTTCCTTGTAAACATTTTGTTCTGAATTTAATTATAAACAGGAAAAGTTTCTCAAGCAGGATATTAGCGTGCATTTAAATGTAGTCATTAATTTTGCTTTGGTTAGATTAGCTCACAGTCATAAAATGTGTACGGTGGTCAGAAGGGACAAAATATGAGGGCATCAAAAGCCAAAGCCTATGCAGAGTATACATACTACTAATAAGACTATTACATGTACACAAATTAAAGGGAAAATCAGTGGAGAAACATATCGAAGGGTTTTATGAGCATTAAAAAGTCAATTCTGAATTAGGACAAACTTTATTGACTAAAGGCGCTTAGCAAGTGGCCCTTTTGACCCAAACAATGATTGTTACACCCACCTTTCAAACTGGAGTTAAACTTGTTTGTCTTTCGACCTTATTTTCCTTCCCCCAGGCGCCCTGAGCGAGCGTAAGAAAGTCACCCTTGGCACCCAGCCCACTGTGCTGAGGACCTTCAGATCGCTGTCCACTTCCAACGTCTTCGCCTGCTCCGACCGACCCACTGTCATCTATTCCTCCAACCACAAGCTGGTCTTCTCCAACGTCAACCTCAAGGAGGTCAATTATATGTGCCCACTCAACTCTGAAGGCTACCCCGACAGGTCAGCAGCAGAACTATTACCACTTGCATTTTATCAGCATAATTGCAAACTGTTGTTGTTGTTGTTTTCTTTCTCTGTGCTTTGAATAGTTCATAAACATGCAAGCTTCACTTTCTTTTGTTTTGGTCCTCGTGCAGACACAGAATTTCTCTCACAGAAATGCATGTAGTCAAACCTTGTTTGGATATGTAGGAAGAGGGTGTATTTATTCTTTCTTCGTTACTAATGCTGCATCTTTTTTTTTTTACAGTCTGGCTTTGGCCAACAACAGCACTCTGACCATCGGCACCATCGACGAGATTCAGAAACTCCACATTCGCACTGTTCCCCTCTATGAGTCACCCAGGTCAGTCCCCTTGTCAAATAAATTGTTAGAATTGACCTTCAAAAGAACATTTCAGACCAGCATCTGTACAAATAAGCTGTATGTTCTTCATGTTTGCAGTGACTTTGCCTGTTTGCTCTGATTCATGCGACTTTCTCCTGTTGGTTTTGTTATACATCAGCTTAATACATTTTTGTTCCCTCTTTTTGTCCTCAAACGTTAAAGTGACAACCATGACTCAGCTTTGTTAAATAAGTTATTGAAAGGTTGACTGCTGTGTTATCTAGTCAGAAAACAGAAAGCAGTCTCCCAGGGCACCTTCTTCTGTTCAGCTTACCCCTGTTTGTTCTTTTCATGTTTACCAGCGTCTTCCCTTTGCTTTTTCTCACTCCTCTCGTCTCTCTCTCTCCTTCTGTTAACACCCCACCAGGCGGATCTGTTACCAGGAGGTTTCCCAGTGCTTCGGGGTTTTGTCCAGCAGGGTGGAGATACAGGATGTAAGCGGCACCACATCTGCCGTACGCCCCAGCGCGAGCACTCAGGTACTGTGGCTCCATGTTGTGTTCGGATAATAAACACCCAAGGGCTTGTTTGTTTTGCACCTGTATCTAACCAGGGATGCTGACTACATGCCAGAACTAACTCGTACGAACATATTTTTTTGAATGAGTGATTTAGGAGAACTTGCCACATTCACCAGTTTTCTCATATTTTGAGTTGTTTAGGTACAAATACAATTTACAAGTGGTCCAGACCTGTTAAAGGAGTCATGTGCAATTATTCTGCTAATACAAAAAAAGCTAAGTTTTTCGTTAATAGATTGTGTGTTTCATTACTTAAAACAATTTTGTAATCCGTAATTATGTTGACATTATGTTGTTTGACTCTGCAATTTGAATCTTAATATAATTGAAAATACATTCATATAGCTTAACAATATCATCATTCACTTAAATTGGCTGTTGATGCTATTGTATAACACTACAATATCAATATGCACATCTCAAACTACAAAACAACTTAAATTATGCACTAATTGGAGGTTAATTTGTCTCTGTATATAATAAAGTCAAGGTGAAGTGTAACCAGGTGCGTCATGGCTGACTTCCCTCTTTTGGGTGTCTCAGCGCATCACACCCTTGGAATAGAGGGTGTCTTTAGACAGCGGGCTGATATATTGACAGAGACAGGTGAATGGTTGTTGTCGCAGTTTAGATTGCATACTTATATGGTATTACCGGGATGTTAATTATGTTTATTTACAATTCTCATGATCGCTCACTCAAATGCGCGCAGGTTTACACAGTTATCTGAAGTTAGAAGCATTTGCTGAATGTGATGTGGCACACTCGTACGAAAAAAAGAGAAAGATTAAGTTAAGATAAGAATATGAAAATGTTCTTGCATGAGGCCCATTATTTATAACATTAACTGGGAAATGTCTTGTCTTGTTGGTCACTTCACTACAACAGGTGTTGTACCTACTTGAGCTAAATTTAGTTCAAATCAAGTTCAAATAACATTAAACATAATATTTTTTTAGTTTGATTTGTTGTCAAAGAATACTAACAATGAGGATTCAGCTGCCAAGAAAGAATACAAAAAGAGATTTATACTTGGAGAGCTAATCAGAAAGTCCTTTCTGCCAGATTTACAGTGACAGCATGTGTTGTGTCCACTCAGCTTGGCTCTTTAGCTTCCCCAAAGGGACAGGTGTGTGCTTTATTTGTGTTTGTATTTATTGCCACAGAGCACAACTTTGTCAAAACAAAGCAGAGCCAGAGCCTCTGCCACGTGATGACCAGAAAGATGTTTACCTGATTTTAAATGCTGCACATCTGGTGCTGCAGATGGTGCCGACTGTGCTGTTGAGCTCACACAGTAATAGAGATTTGAATTGTTCTTTCTCTTTGTCTCCATCTCTCTTCCTGCCCTGTCTCATAAATCTACATCCTTCCAGGCTCTCTCCAGCAGCGTCAGCTCCAGCAAGCTCTTCCCCAGCAGCACTTCTCCCCACGAGACCTCCTTCGGTGAAGAGGTGGAGGTTCACAGTCTGCTAGTTGTGGATCAGCACACCTTTGAAGGTGAGACAGCCGGATGTACATTTCCATTTGATCTCACAGAGCTGGTGCTTTCATATGGAGCCTCTGATACTAAGATATTGTGTTCAGCTTGGAGAGTAACCAGGGCAGGCCATAGAACTTCTCCCACAGCCTGGTCCCGACACTCATTCATCAGTGTTTTGAAAGGTGCCCCATAAAATATTCTATTATTATTGCTCAATATATAAAATTCACACAGGCTCTTTGTGGAATAATTTAAAAGCCCTTTTTAGGACGGGATCAACCTAACTAGACGCCAACGCTGTTGTGTTACACGTCACCTTTTCCTCTTTGGCTCTAAAATCACAAACTGGAACAGCATTATGCCAGCGTTGTTTGGTTAAGTGTAAAAAAGCAAAGCTGGCGTAATGACGGGTATTCTTTACGGCAGTATCGCAGGATCTCTGTTTAAAAAGGGCTCATGATTGAGCACGTTGCAGACCATTTCCATGATGAAGCCCACTGTGGCAGGTTTTTGCTCCACTCTGATTTGCAATGCAGATTTTGCTGCGCCAAGCCTCCCTTTTTAAAAATCCAAGAGTTACCACACCCGCATAAATTAGGGTATGTTGCATGTTAATGATATGTAAATGAATGACTGGTTCCGCACGTTGTGTCCACAGCTGACTCCTATTTATCAGTGATGCGATCAGATAACCGCTTATTAAGATGTTATGAGACTTTCAGACATGGAGACATCCTTATCCAGTAGTGCAATGTAGTGTATGGTATTTACACCATAGATGCTTGTTTTTCAGTGAACACGGAGTTCACTGATGCCTATAACTGCACTGGTACCCTGTTTCTAAGAAGAAATACAGGGTTCATATACATACAGTAATGTGATCAGTTTTTCAGTTACTGCTACAGCACTGAAATCTACAGTTATTTCTCAGGTCTCTCTATAATGAGCACTACTGTCTCAGTCACACACCACTTAAATTCCTTACATTGAGTGATTTGCCTGCTGTATAATTAACATTGTCAAATATATTTTAATGGGTGCATCATTTTCTGCATGTCTTGATGTAATTGCACATGTGATCCAATGCAGTACATTTTAGCCTTTACCTCTTAATTTTCATCAGTTAACTCCACATAGTTTAAACCCAAGTGCCTTGGATTAAAAGTAAGCCAACAACAAAAAAAACAGGAGAGTGAGGGAGATAAATAAATAATGACTCTGTGTAGATCGAATTAGGCAAAATACAGTAACTAAAAACACCTGTGTCTATGTAACATGGATGTGGTACATGGATAATTCCAGTTTATTACATAATCTTAACTGTCATGTGAATATTGCTGAAAAGATGTTTAATGGGACAAAAAAAAACAAGCAGTCAGACACACATACAAGTTTTAAACATTATTATGAAGAGGAAACAAAGGCATATCGTCAACTTATTACCCAAACTGTTGATTGTAACTGTGATGTCCATCACAGTTTACCGTTCCTGCTTCAACTTTAGCATACCATACTTGCCAGATTTTTGTATGCATACAGTTTTCCTGTTTCTTGTTCCCAGGAAATAAGACTCCAGTTATGATAAACCAGAATCGTCCTTTAAAAACTGAATGCCGAAGACAGACATGAAAAAAAGAAGTGATAGATATAAAATCTTATTAACAGAGAGATGTATTGTGCTGCCTTCGCACTCCTAATGTATGTGTTTGTTGTTGTTGTTTTTTTTGTTTTTTTATCTCTATCAGTTCTCCATGCCCATCAGTTCCTCCCCAGTGAGTACGCCCTCAGCATGGTGTCATGTCGTCTGGGAAAAGACCCGTCAGTGTATTTTATCGTCGGCACCGCCATGGTGTACCCAGAGGAGGCTGAGCCCAAGCAGGGACGCATCATTGTCTTCCACTACACTGACGGTCAGTAGCCAGGCTTTTCTTTAGGGTGTTGCAAACAAACACAAACTTAAATGCACTTTCTTGTCTCTTGTTTGCCTTTTGATCCAGCTCATTTTGCTTTGCTCTCTTTATCCTTCACCCTGTTTCATTTTCTCCTCCCCACCCGCTGTCCTGTTTTTTCACTCACGGACACTTTGTCCTACCATGCTCTTGTTTCCCTCCTCACTTAATCATTTTCTTATCACCTCTTATCAGACTTTTCTCCTCTCACCTCTACTGATTCCCCTCATTTTCTTTCATACTCTGTCCCTCTCAAGGTGCATTGCTTGCCTTTCACTTATCCTCGTTTAGCGTTTCATTCTACCTTCATCCTTATTCTGAATGCCTCACCTACTCTTTTTCACTTTTCCTACATCTTTCTCACAGTATTTGAGCGGTATGCGAAGATCTTGTAGATGCTAGTTTAGGTTGACATTGAGCTTGTAACACTTTGAATATTACCTGAACAGGCAGACTGACAGACACTGTGCTCTTTCCTTCAGGTAAGCTGCAAACAGTGGCTGAGAAGGAGGTGAAAGGAGCTGTCTATTCTATGGTGGAGTTCAATGGCAAACTGCTGGCCAGCATCAATAGCACAGTAAGTGGTGCTTGATGGTGTTTTGAGTTTTCAGCAAGACATACAAAGCACTTTTGAACTGAACTGCAGTTATGTACAAAATATTCGACTTGAAGAAAAATGCTTGAACATTAAATTTGCTTCAGAGTACACTTTGAACTAAGTCGATTATACTTTTACCTCAGACTCACTGTCAGTCACTCAGAACTTAGCAAAAATACAAGTTTAAAAGTTATGATGAACAATACCAATGTTAAGCATTTGAAGTATTGTTCAGCTGAACACCTCACTTTTTTGAGACTCACATTTTTTTCTCACCAGTAAGCCAACCTCTAGATGACTTTTGTGTTGTGACTTTCTTTGATTGTTTAAGAAGCACATGATCTGTTCAGGAAGAAAAGTGCCCCCTCAGTCATTTTATAGTCCAATATCTAAATAGGTTTATCCCATATGGATTGCTCTGTGAAATCACTTGACATACAGTGTGAAAGGAACCGCTTCTCCCCTACTGTCCTGTAATGCCACGCTCATCCACACTGAGCTATAGATAGATTAAAAGGATTAAAAACTTGAAAAGGCAGCTTTATCTTAAGATATGGAGAATCAAATAGTCATGGGTTGCAGATTTCTGGAACTCATCTCACAGTACAAGAACTCTCTTCCTACCACTTCCTTTCTTTAACATTTTCTTTATTGAATTTGGACTTAAGAAATTATTTCACTCTAAATTCCTTGAGTGATATTTCAAAATGGCTATTAGTGACTTACCCTTGCATTTCATGGTGCAGCTACAGCAAAGTTTAATCGCAGAAAATATTTAAATCAATCACAAACGTTGCCGTGCTTCATTTTGTGTCAGCTTCTCTGAATCAAAGAGCACACGTTTGCTTCTAAATGCACTATTACGCACTAAAGTTCATTAAGGATGAATCCATCATAGATATCAATGTTCCCCTTTGACAGCAGCCTCAGTAGAACATAATACAACATGGTGACAAGATCTGACTTTAGTTGCTTGTGAAATTACTTTTATAATAATTTCATCAACTGGATACATCACACTGGTGCATTGTTCTCTTTCTTCTGACATTTTCTTGGCTGAAAATAGTGAACTCTTCATCACTGTCACTAGAAAGAACTTCAGATTTAAGTCAGAACCCCTTAATCTGCGGGCTGGGCAAAAAAATTTCTGGAAAGGTTGTATGTTCCCGAACTGAAGTAGAAATAGACTAAGACGTTATACACAAAAATGTAATTTCCAGCAGAAGTTGCTGGAATGCATTAGATGTCACAAGTCTGTTTGATTCAGCTAAAATTGGCTGCGCTTGTCAGTATCTGTCTCCATCTGTCTCTCAGTGTTTTGAAAGTCTGCATTCGTATACGTATTTAGGATACAAACTAAATGTGGATGTTAAGACATACCTGTATTAAAGGAACAGTTCGACATTTTGGAAATAAGCTAATTTGCTTTCTTGCCTAGAATTTGATGAGAAGATTGGTGCCACTCTCATGTCTGTACGGTATGAAGCTACAGCCAGCAGCTGGCTAGCTTAGCTTAGCTTAGCTTAGCTCTGTCCAAAGCTAGGTAAAACAATATTTTTCCACCAGCAGCTCTAAAGCTCTCTAATTAACAAGTTATATGTGGTTTGTTCAATACGTACAAATAAATTGTAAAGTTATAAAGTAAAGTTGGGTTTTTTTTTATGTGGGATTATTTATTTGTCAGGTGCAACAACCATGTTGCATGTTTTTTTTTTTTTTGCTAATACAAAATAAACTATTTAGTAGATATAAAATTAATTACATGTATTTTCATATGATGACCAGATGCATTCAATTTCTTTCAGTTGTTTAAAATGATCAGTGATCAAAAGGTGCTGCCTTATCATTACCAGCAGGTGCAGATAATAATACAATTGGTAAAAACAGGGTCAAACACCAGCATTAAGAAATACTCTCAACAGTCTTAAAGTCCAACTGAAATTAAATTCCCATTGTCTGCTACATGCATACATACTGTATCTGCTCTATAAATTGTCATGTGTTCTCCTTTTAGAAAAACATCAGAAATCAAAAGGTTCCTGCTGGGCAACCAAACAATAAAATAAATGTAAGAAATAAAGATAAGATGCAGGTCACTGTATGAGGTAGACTGATTTATATTGATATAAATCGTCTGTGAAATTTTCCTTTAAGTATTAATAAAACAGTGCAGCACCGCTCATGCAAAGATTCAGCCCAAAGTGCTTCACATGAAAGGATTAAAAGGAAGAAACAAAGTTAAACAGAATATTAGAACAAAAAACAAAAGTAAACAGTGAAAAACAATAAAGTGCTAAAAAAAACAAAAAAAAAACACTGGGGGGGGGGGGGGGGTAAGAAAATCAAATAATAAAAATGTGAAGAAAATATGAAATATGAAAGCTTCATTACATTAAATGAAATGCCACATTGCAAGATTTCCTCTAACAAGAAATACCAACTGAGCGTCTCATTCTGAGATCAAGTTGAAGATACATGTTTTTTGTCTTTTACATGCTGTAAAGCACGTTTGTCCATGCAACATTTCAACAGCTCTGAGCTCTGGCATCACCAGACTGTCTGATGCCACAGTACCCTCTTGGAGGTGTTCTCAACATCATAGTGGCATCAAGTGAATAGCAATTAAATCCAGAGACAAACATCCATCACTCACTCACACCAAAACAATTTTTAAAACTGTTAGAAGGTGCAGACGGTGTGAAGCGGTTAGTGTAATAAGCCGTTAACTGTTCATGTAAGGTGGCAGCTGATAGCTCAGACTTTTAATCAGCACTTCAACCTCACACTCGCCGAGACACATCTCAGCCAGAGTGATAGCAATGTGGAACAAAACTGTCACCCAGTTCATCAAATACTGCTGGAGCTAATTGCTGATACTCTACCTTTTGGCAGTGTGTGTGACAACAAACAATTACTCAGCCATGACTGTTTGTTTCAGGTCCGTCTGTACGAGTGGACGGCTGAGAAGGAGCTGAGGACAGAGTGTAACCACTACAACAATATCATGGCCCTTTACCTGAAGACCAAAGGAGATTTCATCCTGGTGGGAGACCTGATGAGGTCCGTCCTGCTGCTGGCATACAAACCCATGGAGGGCAACTTTGAAGAGGTGAGATGTGAAGAAGTGATAAAATAGCACAAGAACTCTAAAGGGTAAACAAGTTGAGGATTGTGTATGTGGTTGCTCTTTACCGAAAAAGGTCTGTGAAAAGACAAATCAAGGTTTTCACTTCCAGCCAAGGCAGCTGGTTTTGTAAATAGGTGATAGCTTTTATTTTTTACATCCTTAGATACTATCACACATCAAATACATATGTGGTTGGTGTCTGTCTATCCACACATGAATGTTTTAACTTCTCCTTGGTGTATAAATGTTATTTTTTCTCTCTTTCGAGCCCTCTAGCTGATTTATACCTCCCAGCCTTTTGAGGAGCGAAGTGTTTAAATTGATTTGTGGTAGAAAGATGAAGAGAGTCAACGCTGAGTCACGCACGCTGTTGAACGCATGCCGTGGTGCTGTGCTCAGTGTAATAAGTGTGAGAGACTTTGAAAAGGACTCAAACACAGAACACGACTCAGAATGCCTCCACATTTTAGATTGAAAAAATGAAAATGGCGCAAATGTTACTTTATGCTAAGCTAAGTTGATTGTCGCCTATCTCCAGCTCCGTAGCTAACACACAGCTATGAGAGTGGTATTGAGAGGTGGATAGTGTATACATCCAACCTCTGTTGGGTACAGGTGCAGGACAAAACAAAAGACAAGGAGATGCTGTCCACATTCAAGTTTTTATCAATGCAATGTTTTGACCGGCAAAGTCTTTGTCAGGCAAACATCCATGTAAACAAAAAACAGGCTGTATGTACAGACAATATATATACAGCTGGAGCTATCATTTTCTTTCTGTGTGTGTGTATATATATATATATAGCCTGTTTTTTGTTTACATAGATGTTTGCCTGACGAAGATGTTGTTGAATTGATAAAAACATTGGAGCTTGCAAATCCAGTGCACAGGAGTCCATACTCTTTCTTCAAATGTTTTAACTATTCAGTGTGGTGTTTCTTTTCTTCTCTAAACTTTGGCTGAACATCTGATCACGATGCTCACAGTATGCAGGCTGCAGGTAGCCTGCATAGATAGAACAGATGGATTTTTCTCAGTTTTTGTTACATGAGGGTCTTCAAGGGTATTTAAAACATCTATCGCCCTTGTACTTGTACTGAAACACATTGACTGTGTTTGGATTTTAGCACTTGTTTGGAGTCAGTGCTTCCCTGTTCATAGATAATACAGTATTTACTGGGAGAGTTTTGGCACAACACCTCTGTGTTGTTTACTGTTTTATCCAACACACCTCATGTTTTTTTTTTTTTGGGTCAGATTGCACGTGACTTCAATCCTAACTGGATGAGTGCAGTGGAAATCCTGGACGACGACAACTTCCTGGGGGCAGAGAACGCCTTCAATCTGTTTGTCTGCCAGAAGGACAGGTGAGGGAAACATAAAATCTTATTGAATATAAATGGTGATGTGGAGTGAGATTTTATGCATATGAATTTCAACCTTTTCCCGTAATCATTATAATCCCCTGAGCTGCTCCTCTATAGCCAAACTGCCAAAAAGTTTCTAAATCACCTCCAGTATTTATCCACTGGAGTCAACGTTATGTCATATTTCAACGCAGAGTCCCATGATACTTTTTAGAGCTGCATCATCGATACGAATGTGGTTCAACAGCGTTGTCCTTGCATTTGTTTTGGGAATTATGAGTCATCTCGCCACTGAGCTTTTAGCTGCTCGGCTGCATTTCCCACTTTAGTCATTTTATATTAGACAAGTGTTGATTTCATGGAAAAGGAAGAAAGATGTGGTCTGAAAGTGAGTGCGTTACATTTATGCCACCACTTATTATCCACCTAATACATCAGGTTGGGCCACTCAGTGCTTTTGACCTTTATTTTTGTATCACATCTCTTTTGCTGTTGGTCTCTCCACTTTTCCTCACCTTTTTTTCCATTACCTCTCTATCACTCTCTGACCTTTTCCAACGCTTCTGATATCTCTCGATCGATCATTCAATCGATCATTCTTGCCCCCCAAAATTTCTTACTTTGCCTTGGACATCTTTTTCTCCTGTCTCCACCCCTCTACATCCCCCAATGTTTGATATCCCTCTTTGTATCTGTCTCCCACCGTCCTTCCTGCGGTCAGTGCGGCCACCACAGACGAGGAGCGGCAGCACCTGCAGGAGGTGGGGGTCTTCCACCTCGGGGAGTTTGTCAATGTCTTCTGCCACGGCTCGCTGGTACTGCAGAACCTGGGCGAGAGCTCCACGCCCACCCAGGGCTCCGTGCTCTTCGGCACCGTTAACGGCATGATCGGTAGGCACACGGACAATTTCACACAAGCATTTTCACACGCACAGACACACACATTTTGCTGTAGGTAAAACTCTGCTATATTAAAAATCAACTTTTCACGAACCACAAAAACATTTTTTTTATGTCTTTTTGAGTTTTGTAATGGTTTAAAATGACCAAGTGTTCAAATTAACCTCTTCAAGGAATATTTCCACATTTTGGGAATGCACTCATTTGCTTTGTTGCAGAGAGTTAGATGAGAAGATCAATAATTTACCCTGCAACACTCTCATGTCAGTAGGTTAAATATTCTGTAAAGCTACAGCCAGCAGCCGGTTATCTTAGTTTAGCGCAAAGAGACCAAAGGTAATAAAATCCACCTCCTGACACCCCTAAAGCTCACTAATTAACATGTTGTATCTTATTTGTTTGATCTGTGCAAAAAAAAAACAGTGGTTTCAGGGTTTTATGGGAATGTTACTTTCCAGGTTATTTCTTGGTGGGAAGCAATAACTTCCTGGAGTCTCTACTGGTTGCCTGGTAACTGCTCAGAGCCAAGAAAGAGTACGCCACACAACCCCCCATAAAAATGTATGTTTTTCCACTTCGTTTTTTGTGCAGGTTAAACACATAAGATTTAACATGTTAATTAGTGAGCTTAAGGGATGATGGGGGGCAGATTTTGTCAGAGCCAGGCTAACTGTTTCCCTCTGTTTCCAGTCTTTGTGCTAAGCCAAGTTAACTGAGATGTGAGAGAGGTTCAGTCTTCTCATCTAACTGTTAGCAGGAAAGCAATTCAACGTATTTCCCAAAATGTCAAACTATTCCTTTAAGTTCTATTTAAATATATATTATATATATTTTACCCTTGAATTTCCTCCTGAAGGGTTAATTCACCAAGATTACAAAAATAACATATGTTCCCCATCTCTAGTAGTGACAAGCCATACAGACAGTTGTGGATTTATTTTCTAAGGTTTTGTGATATTCACTGCTCAGACGTTGGCCTCCACCTTGATTCAATGGAGATGAACAGGATTTAGTTTGTGGAGCTCACAGCGTTGGAAAATTACATTTTATCAGCAGCATGTCTTTTTAGAAACGCTGCTCAGGAGTATCCACAGATATCTCTGTGAACAGCTTTGTTTTACTTTCGGTGGAATAAAGTTCACAGTGAAACCAGTAAACCAATTTAACATCTTTCTTTATATTTAATAGTCCAAATCCTGTGAACAAATCTCATGACAAAGCTGACTTTCTTTCTGCAAATACAGGAAAGTAAACATAAGCATGAGCATGACGTTTGAATCCAATAACTGACTAATCAGTAAATAATTCACCACCAGTTGTCAGTTTGAGACTGGAGCACAGTCCTCATTTCCAGTATTTCCAGTAATCGGCTGCCTGCAGAAAGGAGACCTCAGACCAATTAGGGAGCACGCAAACTTCTGTCAAAACCATTTATTCAGTGCTAATGTTTCCATTTCAGAAAGTGTTGGAAAGAAATCATAGTTTTACACCTCATTACTCAGATTTAAACTAGTAACTTTCAGCCTGACAGTAATGATGGCAGAGATGAAAAATAGGGAGTGCACATCATGTGGACACAGCAGTAATTTACACCGTATGCTCCCACAGCACCAACACATAGCCCTTTATTTCACCTCAACACCTTTTGTGAGTCTTTTAAAAAGTCTCTGAGGAAATTTTAACAGGAAATAAGACCCATTGTACGTTCCAGTAAAAACTTTCCACATTGGCCTGTAAACCGTAATGGGCTTCAGTGTGTAATGAAGAAAAATATCCTTGCTAGTCTTATCGCTCCTCAAGATGATGTGATATATTAGATGTTTCTGGGAGGAAGCTGCAGGCCACATAATTATTCTACCCAAAAACCAACCAACAAGTGGACAAACTTCTAATACACTTGTTTTGGTCAGACGATGGAAAGATTATCACTGTTATTGGAGGCGAAGGACACGAGGACAAATGTCATCTAATCTCAAATGATTTTATCCAAAGTTTTATTAAAGGTCTTGCTGCTGGTAAATGTTGTTCTCCAGACTTTATAGGTGTTCTAAAGGTTCAGCCTTGAATCTACCCTGATGAAACCTACGAGTGAATATTTGATTGTATGCATCTTTATACGTTGAACATGCAGTAGGTAGTTATTGATCACAATTTTGATCATCATTTAATTGTTAATATCGTTTTTTTAAGCAAAAATGCCAAAACATTCTTTGGTTCCAGCTTTTCAAATGTGATTATTTGTTGCCTTTCTCTCTTTTATATCGCTTTTTCAATACCTTACAATTGATCATTTCTGGGTTTTTGACTGTCTGACTGGTCAGACAAAGCTATTTTTTAAAGACGTGAACATGGCTTCTGGGAAATTGTGATGGCCTTTTTTCTTTTATTTGGATATGCTAAGGCAATACACGAATAATGCAGTCATTAGTCAAGTTTCCATCCAAGTTTAGCACAAATTTTAACCAAATTTCCCGAAAATTGGCAAATGAATGTGTGTATCCATCAGCTATTGTTATGTAAGTATTAGGAGTTGGTGGCGCTAATTCTCCTATCAATTGCCATTAAACCCATGTAGAAGAAGAGGGCGCAACGAGATGGCCTATTTAAAAGAGCTCCAGTCAAACCTATAATAATTGAAAACTATGTGGAAAACATGTTGGAAATATGGCATTTATGATTGTGTTTCATGTATTGATTTGAGGAAGGTTACAGTCTCCTCATCACTCCACACAGATCTGACTGATGACTAATGCATTTTGCCTTCATCGATGCGCTAACTTTTCCACCTCAGCCAAGCATAAAAACTTTTTTTTAAATATTTTGAGGGCTTTTTTTGTTTGTTTGTTTGTTTTTTTCCCCAATTTTTTTTTGCATTTCCTCTCTGGGTTTGTTTTTTATTCCCAAATTGAAAATGCACATAAAAACAAAGTGGATGGAAATACACTAGTAAGACTTAGTAGCCTCTGCAACAAAGGATGATAATGAAATGAGTAATGATAAATAATACAAAAGCAATTAAGTACAAATAAATTAATGAAATGAAATAAAAATGGAGGTATAAACCTGTAAGTGCATAATAAAAAAGCAAAACTGTAACGTTGTGTACCTTGATGACACTCCCAAAGTGTATAATTCACTTTAAACAAATGACACAGGTATAACATAAAAGATCCAACGTTTGTGACTATTCTGACAATTTATAGAGAAAACAATTAAATACATGAATCGAGAAAATAATCGGCAGATGAACTGATAATGAAATTAGTTGCGGCCCTACTGTCCTCCAAACTGCTCCCAGCAGTTTGTCCCAAAAGTCTTTTATGGCTTCACATGCAGAGAAACGAGCTCTGCATTACAAATCAATGCCCTTTGTTCACAAGTTTGCCTGTTTTTTGTGTACTGTCAATTTCAGTGGGGATTATTTCCCCGGAGCATCACAATAATGCACTCGCTGTCACAGAAGTTGAATTTTTAGCATAGAAGAAAGCATGCTGCTCCCTTAAAGCTCTGTGACTAAGATTTACAGAGAAATCACTCTCAAAATAAAACACTTTGGAATGGTGTTGAATTATTGAAGTATTGAAATCATACTGCTTTACTCCTAACAAAGTCCCAGCATACAAGCATGAAACTTGCATTAGGAGGATTGCAGTCACACTAATGACATTTTCATTTATTTATTATAAAGCTTTTATGAGTTCTGTTATGAAACCAGTCCTGAAATTCCTTCCTACTGATGATCATGAAATCAAAAGTATTTACCATCTGCTGCAGTGAGCTGCAAATCTGTTTAAAGATTACACCTTATTGTTGTTGACTGACTGACACTGTGTGTGTGTGTGTGTGTGTGTGTGTGTGTGTGTGTGTGTGTGTGTGTGTGTGTGTGTGTGTGTGTGTGTGTGTGTGTGTGTGTGTGTGTGTGTGTGTGTGTTAGGTCTTGTGACGTCCCTGTCCGAGGGCTGGTACAGCCTCCTCCTGGACCTGCAGAACCGCCTCAACAAGGTCATCAAGAGCGTGGGCAAGATCGAGCACAGCTTATATCCTTCTCATATTCAAACGTGAACTCGCCATCTGTCACAGGGACAGAGACGACCTGCTCTGCTAAACCCAGAGAGTGAAGTCACAAAGACATAATAATTGCTTTAATTGGCCTCAGCGGTGTTTAATAGACATCTCATGCATGAAATAGTTTGTAGAGAAACTTATATTGCAAATATTCTGTGTGCCATTTTAATGATTATAAGCATTAACACCTAAAAGAGTGAGAATTCATTTGAGAATGAGGGGTGATTGCATTTACAACCCAGATCAATTGGAGGGATTTTGTAATGTACATCCCGTATTAAAATGCTTTTTAAAAGGTTTGTTTGCAAAACTTTACAAAGATACTGGATCCTGGGTGACTGACAACACCAGCTGCCTGGTCTTCTGAACAGTGCTGTTTTTATTAGACTTCTGACACATCATACTGAACATTCGTTGACTGTGCCTGAGGTAAAATGTGATATTGTACCTAAAGTGCGATCCTCAGGCGAAGCAGCAGCCTTGTATTGATTTTCCTTGACTCCACTGCACCTGGAGGTCCTTCCACACGGAGCGCAAGACAGAGCAGGCCACAGGATTCATCGACGGGGATCTGATTGAGAGCTTCCTGGATCTCGGCCGAGCCAAGATGCAGGAGGTCGTCAGTACTCTACAGGTAGGAGCTCTTGTTCCTCCACATCCACACTTACATACTGTATGTTGAACCAGAAGAAATGTTATTTGTGACTGCTTTTATCCTACACTCATGAAACGAAAAGTATCTGGACTGGAGTTATTTCAATATTGGGAACACGCTGAATTGCTTGATACTCTAAAAGGGCATTAAGCTCAACAGCTCTCTTATTGCCAGGTTGTTGGCACAGCTTGTGGTGATCTATAATAGACACAAGTATGAAAGTTGGTTTAATAACAGGGAGACATGAGCTTGTTATTAGAGCCTGGACCTCTGCTTCTTCAACAGATGTTTCTGGGAGAAAAGAATGAAGATGTTATCAGAGCAAGCTAATACTGTGTTATAATTGGCGAATATGGCTTGAAGCAATCTTGAACTGTCAAAGACCCTTTTAGACAGTTTTATTAGTTGCTCCTGTGCTGTGTGAGTGGGAACTGGGAATAACTTTCATGGCAGAACAGGTGGCAATAACACTTTTGGCAGATAAACAAATAAGCATGTTCTGCTTTGTGTCTCTCTCTTCACTCTCATTGCATTAAAAAAAATCAGCTCATAAGCTCAAAATTTAGCTCATAAACAAAGTTTTTTCTCTGTTTCCCTCTCAAGACCAGCTGATAGAGACAGTCCAAAAATGTTTTAACAATTTCTTTGCCAGGAAACTCCTGTTTAAAGCCAACATTCTGCTAAAGCTGGAACAGTGCTTTAAAAATAAATATGTTGCAGCATCGGTTGCTCACTTGCATCCTTTGCAACTTAAAAATATACACCTTTTTAAAATGATTAATCGTAGACTTGACTCGACTCTTTAATCTTTATTGCCTGAAAATTAGGGCTGCAACTAACGATTATTCTCAGAATCTGGTAATCTGACTATTAGCTTGATTAATTGTTTGGTCTGTAAGACATCAGAAAACGGTGAGAAATGCGATGCCGTCAAATCCAAAGAGATGGTCGATTTACTATAATGTTAAGACGAGGAAACGCAGCATAATCTCACACCTGAGAACCTGGAACAGTTTGACATTTTTGCATGAAAAATGGCTTAAACTATTGTTTCATTATAAAAATAGTTTGACTAATCGATTAATTGATTAATCTTTGCCACTTCACTGAAAAACCTTCTTTAGAAAAAGCCAAAAACAACTAGCCTATTGAAACACATGCCTCGCTCCCCGTACATGTAGCTGTTTATTTGTTCATCTGAAGTGACGTAGAGGCTTGTTCAATTTCAGATCGATGACGGCAGCGGCATGAAGCGTGAAGCCACAGTGGATGAGGTCATTAAAATTGTGGAGGAGCTGACGAGGATCCACTAACCTCGACCTCCATCCGGACCCCCGCTGAGTGAGAAGAGGGTCCTGAGGAGGAAATGATGGGCAAAACGACGAGGAAGCAAACCTGGGTTTTGCAGATTTGTAAATAATTATAAATAAACAGTGTGTGCATGTTCGTCCTTCAGACTTCATTGATTTGTCAACCGTTGAAGCCCTGAAGGTGCTACGGGACGAGTGTATCTCCCTTCATGTAGACAAGAGTCTCTGGGCGAAGTGTGTAGCACCCTGTTTGGACGACAAAAAGACCAAAGTAAAGACATTGGTCTAAGAGTGTTTGACTGTGTGTGTGTGTGTGCGTGTGTGTGTGCGCTCATGTGTGATTGCGTCTGTGTGGAATGACGTGTGACTATAAATAGGACAAACCCGGAGATTTTATTCACCAAAAAACATCCTCTGGGATATTTGTGACAGTTACAGGTTGAAGGTTAGCAGATCCTCTAAACCCCACCGTTTAAATCTGACTGATTTACACTTTTCCAGTTTGTCATTGAAGTCTGGAGTAAACACGCTGTACGAAAAACAAAATGAGGAAAATGATAGATTTATAGCTATTTTGTCTTTGTGATGTTTTCTTTGTTTATTCTAATAAACTTTGCTTTAGTACTGTTAACACTTGTGTCTCAGTTTGTCTCCATTTCGACCTTTATTATCCTCAAAATCGGGCTCCTCTGCTGTTATTACAAGACTACTATTCTTTGTACTTCTTAGCCATCGTAGACTGTTGGTCGGACAAAGCTAGCAATCTGAACATGTCATCTTCGGCTTTGAGAAATCTTGATTGCCTTTTTTTTTTACTGTCTTGTGACATTTTGTCGACAAAACAATAAATCATTATTTGATGTTTTTTGCAGCCCTAATTTGATGCTCCGGGTATTTTTATAGAAATAACTGAATGTAAGGCCTTTTCATTCAGGCTGAACTGTTTCTACTTCAACTGAAGATTTTAGTCATTTTCTGCTTTTATGTACTACACTTGAGCAAGGTACCCTCCTCAATCGCTGTTCTTGACCTTGTGTATAAAACAGCATCTCTGGTCTGTTTTACGGTTAATGCAGCCTGTAGCCCACACAGCCGTTATTGAATGTCAGGAATCCAAAGAGAAATTAGAAGTCTCTTTATGTCAGTAATTCAGTTTGTGCGCATGCGAAACAAGCAGGGTTTCCTTTGTGTTTCTTTATCAGACCTGCTGAAAATGCTGAATAGCACTGTGCATTGTTTTCTCAAGCGCCTCATTAATTTCTGTTGTGTGCGTATTTCTTTTCATCTGCAGTAAACAGCGTCGAATTGGAAGATAGCTCGTATCAGTCGTAGATATCAAAGGTCTTACAGTCTGACATACTGGCATGGTGACAGTGCAACTTAGCTTCAGTAATAATTCTCTAAACCTTTGCTTTTTTGTCTTTTTAGCTGAAGGTTTGAAGCAAACTGGCTAGAAACTGGCTAGAAACTGGCGGTGGATGTCCACTGCCAGTTCTCCTGAGCTATTTTTGTCCCCCTGTCACCATCCTGAGGCAAACAGGCCTTTGTTTCACTCTGGTGTTTCTTCATCCGATTCCCCATTCATACTAGACTGTTTGCATCCTCACCCACCCCTCATATTTACATTTGTTTTCTCTATTTAAATAAATAAAACAGCCTTACAGTACATGGAGCAGGAAAGAGTTCTGTTCTGTAAAAATATTGTGCTCATAAAGACTGAAAAGAGGTACCTGGAAATGGGATAAACAGTAAATGTGACTTGACTGACAGAATAAATGAATATGAAATTCATTCATTTCACTCAAATATTGTGAAAGCTTCCTGTTTTCATTGGTGTGAGATTCAATTTGAGATATTCTATTCTTGAAACTGATGAGGAAGATCATGCTGCTGAGATTTTTTATTTTTATTAATGTGGTAACTCCCTCGTGTTTATGCCCACTCTGCAGCGATGCTTTATCAAGGACACACCAGAAAACAGGACACAGGGAAAGGACTGTGTAAAAAAAACAAAAAACACTTGTGTTTCCAGGCAATGTTGCTGAAAGATCTTATTCAGCTTTAAATTAACAAGTTTTAGGTTCATGGATCTGGAGTCTTGATGTTCAACAATCATATGGGAACGCGGATCTCAAATAAAAGATCCATCCACAATCCAACTGTAAACCAAAGCGGTCAACCCAGAACAAAAATTTAAAACACAGCATTATATCCTGCTGTTGCTTTTAATAATCAGACTAACAGTAGATAACAACACAATCTAAGCTGTTATGTTTTCTGGTGCTCTTAAAGAGTTTAAGCCCCTAAAATATTTTTCTATAACATTAAATATTCATGACTAAATAAGCAAAGACGGAAATTAAGTTTAAAAAAACATCCCTATCTATTATTTTGAGTTCTGAGCAAATCTACTACGTCAGTACTGTGACGCACCAACACAGTACTGACATTATTCTTATACCAGAGCTGTTGCTAATTGGTGGCAACCCCTCTTACTAATTAGTGGCTGGAACCAGTTATACAGTGATGGTAGTTGGACCACAGCTTTCAGATGAAGTTGCCTGTCGAGCCACTGCAGTTTAACCTGAGCAGATACGATGTGGATATGAGGTCATGTTGCCCAGTATCTGCTCTTTGCTTTGGTGAACAAGGATTCAAAGACACTTTGAAGGTGTGTTATACAATGTAGATGTAAGACCGGGGTCAAGCCGCAGAGTATCTGCTCTTTGCTTGAGTGAGAGAAGGATTTAACGGCAGCTTAAAGGTCAGTTAGGGCTCGAGAAGGGAGTCGCATGTCAGAGGGCTCAGTAGATTTATGACGACACAGCCTGATACCCACTGCAGGGCCATAACGACAGGAGAAAACATCATCTAACATGAACACTGGGCTTCCATAGACATTTGTCTGTGTATTGATTACTAACTAACATCCGTAACATCTGCAAACAACCCCAAACCTTAAATATTTCTAAATTCTGATTGATAAACCACTCAGAGGAGCTCAGACAGAAATCTCTCGACTGAAATAGCCAAAAGTGTTTTAAGTTTGGCAGATCATTTTGTGGTCATGTCGACTCCATTACTCATAGGACAAATCTAAATGGGAAAATAGGTTGTCAGAGCCTTTTAAAGAATTGTCTGCAAAGTAAGCACTAAAACAGGCTATATTTAGAGCAGGAACAGGAACACAAAATGTTTATTTTTAATTTATAACGCAGACTCCATTGCATTATATACATGAATACACAGGTAATTTAAATGATCAAAGATATAACCTATGAAGAAGTATATCATGTCTGCATAATTCCTGCATAATTTCCACACAATGCAGCAGTTTGCTTGTTCAAGACCCATTAATATTCATGGCGAGAGATTTATCTTCCGCCACAGTTCAACAAAACAAAAGCAGCAACATTACAGTGTAAAGCATGCCCCCCCCCCAAAAAAAAACTCAGTTACTTTGACTTGTCATCATGAAAAACACACGTGGAACAAATAACATTAACGATGGCTGAGTGCCAGCGAGTGTCCCAGGAAGCCATGCAAGTGAGCCATCATCCACAATACCAGGGTCTCGGAACTGGCAAATAATTGGATTAGTGCAATAATTAGTGTTTTAGTTACACTTGTGCTTTTTGTGCCTTGACATGTCAAAATGTTTGGTGCAAAAAAAGGGCAGTCAAGACACTCAGAAGGTTCCTGTTCTGCCAAACAGCACTGCATCACGTTCAGGCTCAGAGGGCGAACAATCAGGAAGCATAAATGTTTTAGGTAAAATGTTTTGGATTCAAAGGCCATCAATATTAGTCTGTCCTTCAAGCTTTAAGTAGTGACGTCCTTTTTTCCCTTCTGATATATACGATAGCACATAAATGCACCAGACAATCAAATTGTCGTTGATTTCTTCTTCATTCCCCGGATGTAGGCGATGATTCGATGATGGAAGGAAACTCCGCTGATACTGACTTTTTACATAATATTCTTTATTTGCATCAAAGATCAGGATCAACAGGCATGCGCATCTTGGCCTGGACAGCACCCGTAGCCGAATCAGTACTGCTGCCCCGAACACTGTTCAAGCTCGTCTTTTATACCTTTAGACATGCATGGGGTCCTACTACAACACACAAGTCTGTAAACTTCCGTTCCCTATCTAGGGGTCAGGAAAAGAGACCTCTCAGAATGATGTTTCACGTACCTTAACCTCTCAGAGATAACTTTTCACATACCAAGGAAGATCTCGTCTAAACAACAATGCATCTTATCTTTAAGGTGCCCCAACATCTGTTAATTGTTTACCTGGAACATTGCATACATAGCAACTTTGTACTTACATATCATTGTCTGAAAAGACTACCTTTATGATTAGTATCAAATAATACACATCAAAATCAATCAAAACACAACAGAAACGTAACTTAAAGCCAACATGTAGCATGTAGTGTGCAGTATGCAAACAAAAGCAAAATATGCAGTATGTCAAGAACACCAGGATGTCATACTGATTCGGATCTCCAGTATGCATCGGACCAGTCTACCTTGCATACTGTGTCCCACAATGCAAAGTGTTGGCGGTGGTTTGCCTTTCACATTACGTAAACCTTCACTTATTTCACCTTTGCAGTCCACCAAAATCTGTTTCTGAACAAATTTGAGGGGAGAAATAAGCAACCCAGTCACTGAATCCTCACTCATATTAGATCTATAAGGCCTCATTTAAAAGTTTGTTCTGACTTTTATAAGGCAGGGGCATAATACCTACATGATTATTACTTCCACTTTCTAAAATGCAAACCGGCTAAGCCTGGCCGGGCATACTGCAAAATAAATCGATTTGACAGTTTCATACCGCAAACTAACATGAGACGCAGTATGCTGTATGTACAGTGCATCCGGAAAGTATTCACGGCGCTTCACTTTTTCCACATTTTGTTATGTTACACCCTTATTCCAAAATGGATTAAATTAATTTTTTTCCTCAAAATTCTACACACAACACCCCATAATGACAATGTGAAAAAAGTTTTTTTGAAATTTTTGCAAATTTATTAAAAATAAAAAACTAAGAAATCACATGTACATAAGTATTCACAGCCTTTGCCATGAAGCTCAAAATTGAGCTCAGGTGCATCCTGTTTCCACTGATCATCCTTGAGATGTTTCTGCAGCTTAATTGGAGTCCACCTGTGGTAAATTCAGTTGATTGGACATGATTTGGAAAGGCACACACCTGTCTATATAAGGTCCCACAGTTGACAGTGCATGTCAGAGCACAAACCAAGCATGAAGTCAAAGGAATTGTCTGTAGACCTCCGAGACAGGATTGTCTCGAGGCACAAATCTGGGGAAGGTTACAGAAAAATTTCTGCTGCTTTGAAGGTCCCAATGAGCACAGTGGCCTCCATCATTCGTAAGTGGAAGAAGTTCGGAACCACCAGGACTCTTCCTAGAGCTGGCCGGCCATCTAAACTGAGTAATCGGGGGAGAAGGGCCTTAGTCAGGGAGGTGACCAAGAACCCGATGGTCACTCTGTCAGAGCTCCAGAGTTCCTCTGTGGAGAGAGGAGAACCTTCCAGAAGGACAACCATCTCTGCAGCAATCCACCAATCAGGCCTGTATGGTAGAGTGGCCAGACGGAAGCCACTCCTTAGTAAAAGGCACATAGCAGCCCGCCTGGAGTTTGCCAAAAGGCACCTGAAGGACTCTCAGACCATGAGAAACAAAATTCTCTGGTCTGATGAGACAAAGATTGAACTCTTTGGTGTGAATGCCAGGCGTCACGTTTGGAGGAAACCAGGCACCGCTCATCACCAGGCCAATACCATCCCTACAGTGAAGCATGGTGGTGGCAGCATCATGCTGTGGGGATGTTTTTCAGCGGCAGGAACTGGGAGACTAGTCAGGATAGAGGGAAAGATGAATGCAGCAAAGTACAGAGACATCCTGGATGAAAACCTGCTCCAGAGCGCTCTTGACCTCAGACTGGGGCGACGGTTTATCTTTCAGCAGGACAACGACCCTAAGCACACAGCCAAGATATCAAAGGAGTGACTTCAGGACAACTCTGTGAATGTCCTTGAGTGGCCCAGCCAGAGCCCAGACTTGAATCCGATTGAACATCTCTGGAGAGATCTGAAAATGGCTGTGCACCAACGCTTCCCATCCAACCTGATGGAGCTTGAGAGGTGCTGCAAAGAGGAATGGGTGAAACTGCCCAAAGATAGGTGTGCCAAGCTTGTGGCATCATATTCAAAAAGACTTGAGGCTGTAATTGCTGCCAAAGGTGCATCAACAAAGTATTGAGCAAAGGCTGTGAATACTTATGTACATGTGATTTCTCAGGTTTTTTATTTTTAATAAATTTGCAAAAATCTCAAATAAACTTTTTTCACGTTGTCATTATGGGGTGTTGTGTGTAGAATTTTGAGGAAAAAAATGAATTTAATCCATTTTGGTATAAGGCTGCAACATAACAAAATGTGGAAAAAGTGAAGCGCTGTGAATACTTTCCAGATGCACTGTACTCCATACTGCATGCTGCATTTGTTGGTAGTATGTAGTAGGCGGTTTTGAATACAGCCTTATTCTTGCTCAAGCATTGTTTGTGTGTTCCCAGTAGCTGTGTCATGTCGGAGCGAATCCGTGTGGAAGACCTGCGAGTGAACTCAAATTATAATTATGCAGATAATACACCATGTACAGCCAGAAACGTGCATGTGGAGTGAGATTTATTAGCTGTTTCCACCTACACATGTACAAGTACAGGCTTCTTCTCTGGTTGCTCTTGAAACACAGCAAATCATTAAGTGAAGTAGAATTTTGACGAGGAGAGGTTGATCTCACTGGTTCCACGAAAAAAAAAAAAAAGAATGAATTAAAACACCTCCCAAAATAACTCAGGGCGGATTTTACTTTAAAAGGGGAAAAGGAAGGCCAGCCATGTAGAACCACCTCTGGGAAATGTCCAGTACTGTACTGATTAAACCGAACAGCTTCACTGGAGCAGCTGGGAGGCTGAAGCAAATAATTTCACTTCAGATTGTTTGACGAGCGGCTATCGAGTCTAAACTGTTTTTTGCACCGCGGCCTGGTCTGTCTCCCAGCTACATGTCATATCTTTTAATCCCGCTGAGCCGGAGCCAGAGGGCCCTCCTGGCCTTTCCTGGGGACCCCAAAGCTTTACAGCACCCCGACTCCCAAGAGCTTCAGCAGCTTCGTATTTGGATTAATCTTTATGTTATTATCTGTGCTGGTTGTAGTCTAATGTCTGATCGGTTTCTTGCAGCTTCACTGTGTATGTTGAGTGTTAATGAAGCACCCTGCTGCATTGTTTTGGAAAGAGATAGCAATACAAGTGTTGCAGCTTCATTGTCTAAAACATACACTGAGATTCAGGTTCCCTAAATATTGTTGGGGGGGGGGGGGGGGGGGTTTCCAATGGGTGTACAGATACAATTTAAGTTTCTAATATTACCAAAGTTCTTCCAGGTAATTGAACACTTTTGACAAACCTCAATGATCTCCAGCCTTTCCAGGAGATTAAAGGATAAGGCGAAATAATTCTATATGTTACTTGTTTTCAACAAATGACCAAACCAACAATGTGTTAGTCTGTCTCACAATACTTTCTGACTTCCCCACCCTGTCTGTGGCATTTCTTCATACTGAAGATGTAAATCATTAAAAATGGGTCACAAATAGTCAAGTCAAGTGAATTTTATTTATGTAGCCCAAAATCACAAGTTTGCCAAAAGGGGTTTCCAATCGGCGCAGCATACAACACCCTCTATCCTTAGACTTAGTTTCCTTTTTGATTTTTAGATAAAAGCTGGTCACTGTAATTATTAAGCAAACATTACTCAAACAGGAGTAAATAGTGCATTTGTTGGGCACTATTTTCAGCCGTGGATTAATACACATTTGGTGCATTAGCAAGTATATGCAACAGCAGGACAGTTCATGTGGGATTGACTCAGAATAAACTACAGTGGCTTTGTTCATGGTAATGAAGGAACACATGCCAGTGTAACAATGTGACTCATTGATGTATTTTTGTTAGTTTTTGGACAACAATGGAGCTCTATGGCACAGAAGAATAAGTTACACCAGGCTTTGGATACACAGACTGTCACGGCTGGTGCGGCTGGGCAGAAAGGAACACAAATTATTGAATGAACCAAACACACAATCCAGGACGCACACTGTGACACAAACAAGACGATATTTTATGATACTTTGTCATTAATAAATTACTTAATTGTTGGTTTTGGTATTTTTATGGAAGTTGTTGACAATAAGAAAAACATAGAATATCACTAGACTTATCCTTTAAATGCTAAAGTTGGAATCCAACCCTTTTGTCTTATGACTCTCTAAAGCGAATCAGTGTCAACTTACACTGATTCTCACAGGTTGTCTACACCTATGACCTGCCAAACAATCACGTTTCCTTCTTACATTGTTTCATTCAAAAGGATGATCCCGCAGTTTAATGTTGAATTTCTGTAAAGTTGGGGGACTCACCAGAGACAGGGTTTTTTTTTTTTTTTTATATTATCCTGACTTTTAATCCCTAGTATTGGTCAAACTCCAAAAACACTGGATCCTACATTTCCCATAATGCAACTTGATATCATCTCTTTATTAGACCCTCCCTGCCTGGTAAACACTGTCATGCGCAAGCTGAGATAACCTTGATGACATCGCTGTGACATTATCAGGGTTATTTTCTCACGCTTAAGGAAACTCCCACAGAGGACATTATAGCCAGGGGCGTGTCCAGGGAGTGGCACCCCATTATCCTAAACTATGATTGGCTATCTCCTTTGTAAGACCGGGACCTTAGTTCGAAACAATTGTTTGCTGAGTAAACCAGACTTTCGTTTATAGGTGCAAGGTCTATTTATCTCTTAAATTAAACACAGCAATGTAAGAAAGTGTAATGTTAGAAATTAAAGAAAAAAAAATAAATAAATTAATGCTATACCAACGTGTGTCTGTGCACGCACGTACTTCCCGCCACCCCTGCAAGTCAGTGACTCAATTGGGCCACCCCAGTCTAAAACATCTGGACACGGCACTGATTATTGCTCATAGAAAAGAAAAAAACAAAACAAAACTACGTTTATTTATTTTGTCTTGTTATTAATCTGACAACCCCTCAGCTTTATCCTGAGACCACTTCACTAGACCGAGTCCAGTTTTAACCCCCAATAATTTTCATATGAAAACTTCCCATGTTTTCCACCAGTTGTTTGCTCCTGATTCCTCATTCAGAGGTGGAGCACTTACTGAAAGTGTGTGTGAGTGTTTCATCGGACTTGCTCGATCTTTATCACCGATTCAAGCTAGTGAAACTCCACATTGTCCCTGGATGAACTCTGTATTTTCCCCGAGGACAGAAGTGGACTATTTTATGCAGCCTAAACAGCATGGTTAATGCATTCGGCCCTGGCAGGGGGCCCCCTCTTTCTGGCACATAATTTGTTACTGCCATTCCCGTCCTGCAGCAGCTAAGGGGGAGTCTTGCCCTGTTTGCTGTACCCTTCTGCAAGTCTATGATTCAGCCAGAGTAAAGCTGGTTCTGGGTATTTGTTTTTTGTCTTCTTTCAGCTTGTTCTGCTTTAAAGTGTTTTTCCAGTCTCACCAGGGTGAGACTACATTCTCCCTGGTTTTGGTATCGTGTGGCTTTGTTTGCAGGATTTTATGTCCTGTTATTAAATGGATTCCTTCCAATTCTCAGTTTCAGAGATTTTGAGTGTAGAAATATTAAGATAATTTTTCATTCGGCAGATGAAAAATTATCTGCAGTAATGTATTAAGACTTTAACACGCTGCAGAATTATTGTGGAATTGGATTACAAGAAGATTACAGCGCTGCTTTTCTTAAAGATTGTCTCTTTTGCCTTCCCAATCCCACAATTGTCCATAATGACACAGGAGGAGGAAGATGAGTGCTGACGGTGATGTGGAGATATCAGGGTTGACTCAAACACATGGTGGTCCGACTGAAAAGGAATCTAAGGGCTCCTCTGTGTACTAGTGATAAGAAGAGCAGCCATGTCTCTTTGAAATTAGAGACAGAAATGACCAGAGCTCACTCCATGAAACCTCAATTCATTTTAAAGATAAGAAATTTTGATGGAAAACTGTTCTCGAGATCACAAATGCACACTCTCTGGAATCATTTCCACCCAATTGTGTTAATAATGTAGCGCCTCTAATCACATTAGCTAGACGTAAAATGGGATTGGTTTTGATGCTCGGGCATACTGCATGAAATATTCAAATCGAGGTGCCCTACATTAGGTGATGAATCTTAATTTTTTTTTTTAGCACTGGAGGCGAGTGTCTGATAACACAGCATTTCTCTGATTGCCATGTTGAGATGGTAATCCGGTAGTTCAAACATATAATTACGTTGCAGAGGGAGAACCTAGACATTTTCTGGCTTTTTTTAATTACAACATGTAGATAAAAGTGTGCTTGCCAACAACAAAAAGACAAAACACTGGGCTCAGGATGTTTTTGTGTGAATATAGAAGTGGCCAGCTGTCTGTTATTGTTGGGTTTGTAATTATGATAATGGTCAAACTATCCTCTGAATCAATTTTGCCGACTAAAATGTATAGAAACAAGATTACAAGAGTCTACAGCCATGCTATTGGCTCCGTGATGCTGTGCTTAGGCACAGTGTTGCTTAGCTAAATGCTAACAACAGCATGCTAACACACGCACAATGACAGTGCTAACATGCTGATTTAATTATTTAACTGTCAGTTTATGTGTTTAGCAGGTAAACTGTTTAAAGTTTACCATCTTAGTTTAGCTTGTTGACATGCAAACATTTGCTAATTTGCACTAAACACAAAGTACTCATGGGAATATCGTTACTTTTGCTAGTATAGTGGTCATAAACGCTAGATGAAAAGTTAAGGAATCACCAAAGTTATCATAATTCATCTGAGGTGGACTTGAATGTCTGTACCAAATGTCATGGCCATGCTGTTGTCAAGGTATTTCAGTAAAAACCGCAAATGTCAACCTCACAGTGGCGCCAGAAGAAAAATCAGGGGAACATGATTATCTGTACAATTTAATCTTGATCCATCCAATAGTTGAGATAATTCAGTCTGGACCAAAGCAGCAAACTGACTCACTGGCATTGCCTTTCCGAGAGCCATGATATTTGCGTAGCCAAAAACATTTACAAATAATTTTGACTTTGCCTGTGTAATATCATTTATTTATTGCAACAAAAGCCATGACCTCTTCACACTCATAAACACATAAAACATTTAAAATGTGGTCTTGAATTGTGCATCTGAGCCTGTCATATGGCCTACAGGCCTTCCACTCAAGGATGTCTTTTAAACATTAATATCAGATGCGAAGTTGCACTCACCTCCACTACATGACATGAACCTGCACGTCATTCACATCCTGCTGGTGTCTCTACAGTGATAGTTTTACAGTTTGGAGATAGTTTAAATCATTCAACACTTGTGCTGTCACTAGTCAAGTCTACCAGTCCTGTACACAACCTCACAGAAACAAACACCAGCAAACAGGAACATTTTAAGCCACAAATGAATTTGAAAAAAATAATGTTTCAACCACCCACAACAGGAAAAAACTTCTCCGGTGTATTTCTGTTGTCAGACATCACTGCAGGATTCATTCTTGTCTGGCAAACCACTGGGTGGTTTGGGTGATCTCCAATTTACAGGACTTCTTGCCTCAGCTGTCAAGCAAGCTTTGGTCTCATGTTACGTTGTGGATAAATATTTAAGCTCTCAGTGTTTCAACAAGGAAGGTAACTGGCAACTACTTCAGGTGATATAAAACTGGATGTTACAACTTGTGTAAAATCATTTCACCAGTATGTTCTGTAAACCATATGAGCCAGGATAAATAGAACAACTGACTTGTCTTTAATCATATTTCCCTTTCTTTTAAAAGAAGATGATTTTAGCATTTCCAAGCCTCATACAGGGTTGGTCCAAACAGAGAGCCTATTTTTTTTCTGTCTGGAGGAAGACGTACTAAACTCGGCCGGACAAACATGCGATTAAAGAAGGCAGAAAGATTACAGAACATTTCTTCTCACTTGGCTATATTATTTGTTTTTGTTTTCAATCATAAGATTTTAATGTTTTCGGGCTCAACAAATGACCCATCTTCACGAGAGAACGGATGAAAACATAACAGGTTACATCACAATAAACCTGCTGTCATGATTTCAGCACTTCACTATAGTGTAATTTGGCCTCATAGAAAATCAATTAGGAGAAGCTGCACTGACACTTCAACCTTGTGCCAAAGGAGCAAAGGAGTCTATTCACTTCTTGCCAGGCTGCAGTCGTGCCCTGTTGAGCTCAGTATCAGGAACAATCAATGTTGGCATCACACTTAAGCACAAAGGAGAGAATGAATGGTTTTGGACTGTAAGTCAAAGGTTTCACAAAGCCCACCTTGTACAAAAGCAAGCATTAAACTGGTCAGTAGTTTGTCTCTTGTGTTTTCTCTCTCACCTCTCATCCTGAAAAGTAGAAGTTATTTTCTGCTGCTTACAAATTGCGCTCTAATTTGTTGTGTTAGTTGATTGGTGGAGATTTAAACAAACCCGGCCAAAGTTTGATGGATGGCCACACGCGGGAGAGGCAGCCAAGCGCGACCTTTCGGTTTTAAACGGTCGGTACAAAGTCAAACCAAGCAAGCTCACACTTTCTGTTCACTGTAAAACTTAATGTTGAAACACAGAGAATCACCATCAAACCGAGAAGCTGCCTTTATGAGTTTGTACCCTACAGCCCAGCTCTGTTATTGTGCTGTGTACCAAGATACACTATATGGCCAAACTACACGAGGACATTATAATTAGCAGGTTCAGCTGCCTCAGCTGCCTCAGGCACTGCCATCGCCATCATTCAGGTGCATGAAATCAACAGCATGCAGCCGTGCCTTCTCTATAGGCCTCCTTCACAGCAGCCATTTTTACTTGTCATAGCGGGAAAAGCACAGGTGACACACATTTTGTTAACGATGGCTCATTTCCATCAAGTGTCTCAGTAAGCCATGCCTGAGCCTGCATTAGCATGCACAATACCAGCACCCCGGGACCAGCTCGCTGGAGTGGAGTGTGCTCGTTTTTAATGTTATCAATTACACCTCTGCTTTTGTGCGGCGGCTGTGGCTCAGAAAGTAGAGTGGGTCTACCACTGATCACAGGGTTTGCTCGACCCCCACCACCTGTCCACATGTGGAAGTGTCCTTGGGCGAGACACAAGACCCCAAATTGCTTGGGTGAATGAGCGGCTAAAACCTTGAAAAGTGCTATATAAATGCAGCCATTTATTTTCCTGCTATGTCAACTGTTAGTGCTGTTGCTGCGAAGTTGAAATGAAATCTAGAAGCCACACACGCTGACAGAACAGGACCGCCGAGAGCCGAAGTGGGTGGTGCATTAAAATGAAGATCTAACACTTTACAATACAGCACTCGAAACTGTGAGTAGTTACTAAAGAACGACCTGATAATCGATGAATCGCTAATAAGTAGTTCCTAAATAGTTGATTCAAGAACTACAGTATGTAGATAATGATGAGTTACTAGAGAACAGATATTTAATGAATCATTAGGTAATGATTAGCTCATAAATATCTGTGAATCATCCTGTCCTCATGAGTCGCTCCTGATTAACTCTGAACCAGCACAAAACTACTCATTAATTATTGTTTAAATATTAGTTACTCTTCTTTTAGTCTACTCTGGTAAAGTGGTACATCCTACTGAGTAGTTACTAAGTACTCCCTCATTACTTCATGATTAACTTACTATTACCTTCCCTTTTTTTGTGCCCCCCTCAAGTAAAGAGGACTGGAATGTCGACTGCGTGCCAGCTGGTGAAAGTGGGCTTGTGGAAAGCTTTGTCAGAAGAGTGGAGGCTGTTATTAAAGCAGATTTATTATTTATGCCCAAGGTATAGGTGTAATGTTTGAGTGACTTAATACTTTTGTGGTAGATGGAGGTCACTGATAAAATCCAGCCAGCTGTTAACGGCGCTTTTTTATTAGTCTCCGCTCGCGTGTCAAAGTAATGAGGATACTTATATATCAGCCTTCCTGGTGACAAGTGACAGTTTTCATTTTCTTCCAAATATCTTCAAGGGGTTTCATCATTTTCAAGCCATCATTAAGTTCAAACATAAGAGGCACAATCAGTGATTGGTGCACACTTCTCTTTCATCTCCAACAAAGTTGATATAATGAATGCAGATCTTCAAATGGAGGATAAACCGTGTGGACTCAGCTACGAGTGGTGCAGAATATGTGGTTCTACTCCGAGTCTGTTTTAAAACAATGAAATGCATTTGAGATTTTAAAAAAATGTCTGGAGTATAAGCTTAATGTGTTCACCTGCATTTTGCAGAGCAGCGGCCAAGCCTCAAGCCTTAAAGTTATTCTGTGGTGATAAAATATTCTAGGCTATGCATCCCCTCTGGAGCGGGACACTAAAATAAAAAAAGATATGTTGTAAGTGTTTTTTGAGAAGACACCTCTTCTGGATTTTGAGGGGGAAAACTTTAAGCTAGTGACAAATACAGTGACTTCCTTTCACCACCCAAATTAGAGACACAACTCACGCAGGCGAGAGATGTCCTGAATTGTAGTCATTTTCTCCCAGTTTGAAAAGGCCATCCATCTATGCTGTTTCATCAGCTCAGCATGGGCTCACGGTTTGGCTTCAGGAACAAGACGAGAGGATGGAGAGGTGAGGGAGCAAGCACACAGGTATGTTTTATTGATCAAGCACAAGATTGGAGAAAGCCAGTGAACATGAGAATGAATAATGCATTAGTCGAGGGGGAAAGGAAACAGAGATCTGCTGAAGCGGTGAGGTGAATTCAAGAGGCAACAGAGGGACAAGAGGAGACGCTGGGGTTCGGAGAGGGTTTGCTGCGTTGTCACCACATTTCACCTCATTTTTTTTTATGTTTGTTGTCCGTCAGATTATAGGTTAAAGCACCATCAGACCACGGCAAATTCCTTGTAATGTATGTTACTTGGCAATAAACTGATTCTGATTCTAATTCTGATTTCCAGATTAATGGATTCGACGAGGCATCCTATGCTTGTGTTTCAATTGGTAAACGTAGCCCGTGAGAGGTCTGCGGCCTTTTGCATGTTGATAAGCTGATTGCAGGTTAATCGTTTTGTCACTCTTGTCATATCCCATTTCTTTACATCCAGGGTATTCCAGACCCCCCCATCCCAACTATTTAAGAGCAAGACTCCCAGACTGAAAGCGACACAAAATGACACAAAACGTCACAAAAGGATCATTTTATGTCTCCTTGTGGTCATTTTGTGTGTCTTTGTGGTCGTTTTGCATCCCTTTGTGTTCATTTTGCTGCTCTTTTAGGTCGTTTAGTGTCTCTTTGTGGTGATATTGTGTTTCTTTCAGTGACATTTTGCAGGTGAGACCCAGGGCCCCCCTGACCCCTTGGGCCCCTGGGCCTGTGTCTGGTCGGCCCGCTCAGTGATCAATCTATCATCCGTTAATCGAGGCCAATGTGTACTCTGACTTTTCAGCTTCACCACATGCTCTGTAAATTATTTCCACTATGTTTTTAAGGTCGCATCAACTAGTGGTATTCAAGGCCCATTTTCACCACCAGCGTAGCTTATTTTATATTTCATAGCTGAATCACAGTTTCTGAACCGTTAGATGCTGGCACATGTACATACTGTACAGTTGCTGCTACTGTGCACATTCGTTTTTGCTGCAGTTTTAGTTGAAAAGAAAACCTAACTTTGGGTCCATTTTGTGCAAGTATGGTTTTAGTGGGAGTTTTTTCTTTCTGTCTCTGAAGGCCTGAGGTTGTGGATTGTCATTTTCATTTATCGTTTTCATTTATTGTTTCGTAATGCGGGAGCTGTGAAGCCTTTTGGGACTCTCACTGCGTTCAAGGGCTGTACACATAAACTTGACTTATATCTTAATAAGAACACTGAAACGCTGCATGAAAACAAAGGTGTAAAGGTCCATAGGTTATATCTGACCAAACACCCAAAATCAATATGTGAAATCTCAGCATGGGGGGTTTATTGTTGGCTTCTGTTGTGCCAGAAAAAAGTGAACATAGAAGCTTGCGGATATTACAGTTGAGATTCAAGGGTCCATCAGCCAAACTGACACCTGAGATATTACTGTTTCCAAAATTGCAAACTTATCCTAACATTACAGAATACAACCAACTGTGATCTGACACAATTTGGAGCCCCCTCGTACTCTCATATGTATTGCATTTTTCATTAAGTGTAAGGTTTGCCGAGCGTCACTGCTGTCTTGGGCAGCTGGTTTAATAATGACATGTTGTAGAAATAAAATCTGACGGAGAATGACTCAATTTAACAGGAATATACTGTATAAATAAAAAATGTGTGAGTGTTGTGTATGTCTGTACTGTCAGCCATGTGATAGAGTGGTGAGCTGTATGGAGCATGATGAAATAAATGACCCTTATGTACTTTAAGGAGATTTTGGTGAACTGGGAACAGTCAGAACGTCGCACGTCACTCTCAGAGTTTGATTCATTGGGTACAATGAAACTTGAAAAGTCGTCAAGAGCCCTATCAGTAAAGTGGCTTTAGATTCCCATGCCATTCATGTGAGCTGGGAGCCAGCAGGACGTCGGCCAGCTCAGTCAGAAGAAGTTCTAATGAGAAGGACTCTAATGGTCGTGCTCTGTGGGCCCAAAAACCTGGATGCCAAAAACAAAAGCCTGAAAAATGTTTTCAGCGAATGCTCCTGGTGAGCAACGTATATTGGATTGGATTCATGTGACATGCTGGCAGATGCCCACACCAAACATTTGTGATCAACAAAGTATGAATTACCTTCATTTAGATTTGAATAGTCACTGGACTATGAACTTCCTTCAGTCTGTTGCTGGTTGAAACTCTTACGTTCAGTTGAGTACAAAACTAGACTCTGTACAAGGAGTGTTTGCAAAGTAGAATCCAGAAAGACCTTTAAGATTTTTGTCGTACTTCTCAAGTTGCGACTGCATTTCCTATCCAGGTAGCCAGAAATGACATATTTTGTAAAACACAAGCAAAATATTCTGTAAGCAGATATATCGTTTCTGACTGCCATCTTTGTTTGGATTTAGAAAAAGAGGCATAACTTGGGAGATGGCTTACACATCTTCAACAAACAGCAAATCTTTTTTTATTCAGAGAGTCTTTAAGGATTCTGGATACCTTCAGAAAAGTGGTCAGTGTTGTTAAACGACCAACAGATATTTATTTTTCAGAAAAACAGCTGCTTAGCTGTGACTCGAATATAAAGGTAATACATTAAAGGCACAGAGTGGCTCTGTTTATGAGGTTAATAGCTCAGCAGCCACGTGTTTGCAAATAAGTTGTGACATCATGATTGTTCCCGTCTTTCAACAAACTTGTGCTCCGCTGCTAAAAGCTACTGATGATGATGATGATTCAATATTGTCAGTCAAGTTTGAGGATTCAGTGTTGAAGCTTTGTTCTTACACATTGTTCTGTCACTGATCGTTCTGTTCTGAACACCTCTTGCTGCAGCATCAAAGTGCGTGTTATTGAAGTGTTACTTCCACTTTGGTGTTTTCACTATCAGTCCCATTTGTGTGATGACCAAACACCAATCAAGAGCTGTCATTTTTGTGTGTGTTTTGTGTCTATTTTGGAACAAGTGATGCTGTAGTTTGTTAAACACAGCATATGTGGGGAATCTATCTTTTTTATGACTCAAAATGGCTCAAAGTTACCTGTCATAGCTCCACCTTCTGACTCATCTGTGTAACTTCTTTTGGCTGACTTCAGGGGGAGATTTGAACCATTTCCTCAGATTTGATTGCTCTGGGACTTTTGTTCTCTCAGGTCCAGATTGTTTGAAGGCAAAACTTGGACCTCAAACTGCAGCTGAAACACCTCTTCAAGCATTTTTCCTATGGGCCTATTTAATCAAAGTGTGTCCCCGGTGTACTTATAGCCTGGATTATGCTTGACGGCCCAAGGTAGGAAGACAAAAAAAAAGAACTTAGGGAGTCACAAAAGGGCCAGAGGAAGCTTCAAAGACTGCAGATGAATCTTTGTCATTGGAGCTCTGATTGGTGCTGGGGGGAAATCGCCCCAGGCCAGTCTGGAGGATCCTGCTACTTGTTCATTCAAATTCTTCTGACAGAATATTTTTATTGTAGTTGGTGCAATTCTCATGTCTCATGTAAATCCACCCAGTAACACAGCCACATGTTCCACAGCGCATGAAGTCGCAAAGCGGTTCATTTCATTAGATATATCTAATTAATACCCGATGAGTTAGGTGCTACAAGATATTTTAATGACTCCAGCATGTCTCAGAAGTGGGACTACATAAACTATTTTACATGCCGGTTTCCTGGCAAATTTCCGCCGTCCCTCCTGTTTGTCAGACATAAATTCAGCAGGATTACACATAAAACCCTTCAGCGTTTCCTGTTGAGGAATGACAAGATGACGCGCACCGTTTAGTCGAGCCAAAACATTTAATACACACCATCGCAGAGGACATGCACTTGAAGCACTTCACACTGTGCACTTTCCCAACTGTAGCTCTCATTTTGAAAACACATACAAACCATAAAATAATTTAAAACAAAACACATATTAAAAAAGGGGGTTACACTCTTTTTTTTGTTTGTTTGTTTGTTTTATACACGTTCATAATACTGATTCATAAAATGTATCACAGAAATTAGCTTTTGACACAGAGCAAACCATAGGAACCAACTCAGGTATTACACTGACACTGTGCTTGTTGATAGTTAGCAGAAAAACTGTGAACTGGTGACATCTGAGAGGGAATGTCACAGAGAGGACAAGCGTTGGAAAGAAGAGTCTGTTCAGGGAGGAGGAGGAGGAGGAGGAGGAGGATGGGTCTATATCTGTCCCTCTCTGATGAGAAACAATCCAAGTGTGCTGAAGGGCAGAGAGGTCTATCGCTAGGCGTAGAAAGTCTCTACTTTCACTGACTGACAGAACATGGTCATGGAGAAGACCAGGCCCAGGATCTGCACAAACACAAGAAAACAAATCAGCCATTAATGGGTCCAGATGTCCGTGTGTAAAGTCACAGTGAAATGAAGAGGAAATCTTCTGTCTGTTTGGCTCATTCTCTGTATCATAATGTGCATCTGCTTGACAATAAACGCCAACAAGATACATTTTCTCATGCTGTTATATCCAAATCTCATTACGTTTATTTCTTGGATAATAATAGGAAGAGCATCCAGACACTGCAATCTGTGCAATATTTAATAAACGAATGTTGCACAAATTGGAGTGTGTGGATCGTCCTGTTTTTATTACACATTGTATCTTCGCTCCAGCATCTCCAGCAAACCTTCGTCTTGTGAACACTGACTTTTGAAGTTCACACCAGAAAGCTTTTTGGTAGTCTCCTTCTGAGTTTTGTTCCATGAAGTTTCAAGTGAAAATGCAAAAAAACCCCACACAATTTAAATAGCACTCTGTTGTGATCGTCTTTTTACTGATTTAATGTTAAGTTTTGTGTATAACAAAACCTTGATTTGACATCCAGTCAGACATCAGATGTCTGATTTTACAGTTTTTCAGTGGACAACTTTAAAACAGACTAACTGACTAACTAATAATAATAATAATGAAGTCCATAGGCCTTGGCGAAGCTGTTGGTAAGTAATAAGTAAGAAACTAGCAAACAAATAAACACACAAAAGACAAAATACACACAAACATATTAGATTAAATGTCACTTTCGTTATTAAAACAGCAATAATAAAATAAAAATGGCAGAGTAAGATCTTTGCCCTGTCCTGCCCATAAGTACTGGATTAACTTGCTCATGTTCTTTGGAGTGAGCTTGAGAGTACGTCCACATGAAGCCGGTTAAATTTGTAGCAGCTGTGTGTTAGGAAGACAACTTCCTGTCATGTCCAACTTTCTCCGTGATCGATCATTTTAAATGTCAACATAGCCGAAGACACAGCTGTTGTCATTAACCAGTATTTATGTTTTAATTTTTCAGACGGCGTCGGGACCATGAAATAATTTGGTCAGCTGGGCTGTCGGTCTAACTCCTTACCAGATGTTGGCTGGGAGGCAGTTTTGTTGTTTGCCAACTGAAAAGAAGGTGAAGAAGAAGAGACTGAGCTGTTTTTATTTTGTTCAGGTGTTTCACTGCGGACAGAGATTTCTACAAAAATGACATGTAAACTAATGTGGATGAAAAAAGCCTTTCAAAACTGAATACTTGTTTGATTTTATTGAATTGACCTAACATTTAGATTCCATACATTTTACATAGGAGAGTCAAGCCTTAACACGTTTACTGTGTTACACTTCATGGCTGCTGTTGATTAGATCTGTAACAAATTTTATAATTTTCCTGTACACCCTCCGGTGTTACTCCCATTAGAGTCACAATTGGTTCTTAAGGGAAAACGTGATGAAACACCTCCTTGAAGGCTTCAAACACTTCCTCCCAAAACCTCATTTTAGTTCACGGCCAGGATATCATGATTTTCATGCCATAGTTTCTTCACCATTTATTGGAGGACAGATTTTCGTCTATATGGTGAAATATGACTTTGTTTCATTTCAGATCCCTGCGTTTATGTGAACTAGTATTTCAACACTTTTTCCAGGTGCTTTGCCTGAACAGACTGCATAATGGTATAATTCCTCGTATTGTATAATGCTGCGAGTCAGCTGGCAAACATCACAGATATTTGAGATAAGTCTGGCAGTGATTACATCTCATCTGGTTTTCGTTTTGTGACACGAAGGATTTTCAGAAAGGACACTGAGAATCCAACGGGTGACTAAAAATGAGCTCACAGCATTGCAGGAGCCTTGTGTGATATTCCTCCTCTCAGATTGTAGAAGCACATCACGTAACACTTGGCTGGGAAGGAGATAAAAGAATTTTATGGAAAGTCAAACCCTCCTATGTGGTCTTCAGTGGTAACACAAGAGGCTTATACGGGCTCCTGCTGTCCAGAGAAATCCTGCAGTCAGCGCTTTATGCAAAGGAAACTGGAGATATTAGATTTATTTATCACAAAGCAAGAGCCTCAGTTTGAGGCTGCAGATGTTACGGACTACGTTAATGACTGCTGAAAAAAAAGAATTCACACAACTTAAAAGCTGTAATTACCTGAGTAAGTGCTGTGCATAGAGCAAAGATCCAAAGTGCCACCAGGTTCTCATTAAGCCAGTCCTTTACTCGCTCGTAGCACGGCTGTGGAGACACACACACACACACACACACACACACACACACACACACATACAATGAGCAGTCAACATTAGCCGACAAATGTAAAGTCACCACTTAGATGTCCAGAGCCTTATACAATAGGATTATGTACCATTTACAGTGAGTCCTCTCCTGCTGTATTAAAGAAACTGTGATGGAAAATGTTCTTTGGCTAAAAGATCCCCAGTGGCAATATCCTTATCTCCCACTCCTCTTCCTCCCCCTCCTCCTCTGACCTAATATTCTTTGGGAAAACTTTCCGAAAACACAAGTCCCCGCTGTCCTTGTCTCCCTTCAGCTGTACAGACAGGAGTAATGTGAATCCGGGAGCAGCACATACACAAGAGGTAGCATGTAGACACAAGAATGGGCTAAATTTTTCATGTCTGACGTTGTTTGAATGCATTCTGATGGAATCTTGACAAAAAATAATTCTCCCCCCTCTCACTGTTTTCCCATTTTTTTGTCACTAAGACATTTTCACCACCACACAGTAAATTTAAAAATCTCTTTTCACACTCTGGAAAATGTCCCCGACACACGTAGTGCCCAACAGGCAGAAGGAAAAGAAAGATAATTATTATATATAGAAAGAATAAAGCAATGGGTCAGGGATGTGAGCAAGTCATAAAAAGGAGATGAATCCTGAAAGCAAAGAAAGTGGTTTTCTAAGAACAATTGAAAGCAGACATTAAAAGTGATGGGAGTGGCCAGGTGACACACAGTTCCTTTGACATTTTAAAGATATCTGTGCCAAACTGTGTGTTTGATTATGTTCGATACGCTGGAGAAAAGGCCGTCTGGCATACTGTAGTAAAAGGAAAGGTGCTATCATAACAGGCTACACCGCTGTTCTAATTAAATTATTCATATCTGCAGACTTGCCTTCCTGATTGTGCTATTTTTTAAATCTCCTTACATCAAGAGGCTGAGTCAGAGCCAGGGAAACCAAACACAACCCACTCTGCATTTCACTACAGCCTGAAACATCGGGGGAACCCAAAAAAAATACTTTCCTTAGCACAAGGTAAAATAATTCTGGCCTGGATCGATATGGAAAGTCATGCAGTAAGCCAAAATTTAGAGCGGCATCAGTGTTATTTATCAAACTGCGAACCTCCTGGACCACAGACCTGCATCTGAAAATATATCAATAAATCATATTTTATTGTTTGACGTCCACTGCAGACTCTCATAAACCATAACATAAAAAACACAAAAACAGATAAGTAAACCTGAACCTGCTAAGCCAGTCCCAGAACAGGGACAGCATTCACAGTGCTACGAGTCATCCAAGCTAAACAACAAAGCAGATCTGTGTAACAAAATAATCTTAATGCTCCACTTAATTGCTTTTCTGAGCTTTCAACCACATCTTGCAGCCTTCATCTGTGAATTGAGGTGGCTCACGTCATCACAAGTGATCATATATAATGGTTGGTGGTTCAAGGATGGGTTTTAGCGTCAGATGTGAATGTCCTCCTTGATCTCCTTTCTCCAGCCGTCCACTGACCCCATGTCGACGAGTCCGACTCCCTCCCAGTCAATGCTCAGATGATGTTCTCTTTCTGTTTCTGGTGTTTATTCAGTCTCTTGTCCAGAGCTGGTGTGTGGCAAGTGTTGACTCCTTGTGGTACCCCGACTAGAGTCCCACTGGGATGCTCTTGGTGGTCCGTGCTGATTTAGCAGTGTTTGTCCTGGTCTTATGTAAGGGGGGATTCTCATCATCCACTCCCTGAGCTCGACATCCCCCTGGACCTGCTGCACTTCCATCTGTCTATCCTCCTCCTCCTCACTCATAAGATGTCCTGCTTTGTGCAGGAGGCTCCTGACACCTGAACCTGCTCCATTTGCTGAAAAATGGCCTTGATTGAAAGCTCGGAAAAGCTAGTAGGCGTATAATTGGGCTTAGATTATTTTGTGACACTTCTCAAAAACAAAATAGGCTGTTTGTCATTGCCTTTTATCCTCCACCTCTACGGTAAAGATTTGCTTGAGTTCAGAAACCTACTTGGTTGGGGTCAGAGAAAGATCAAGGTCATGGTTCAGGTTTTTTCAAGTCTGTCTTAAAGCAATAGTCAGGCGCCCACATGGACAATGAAACAGACTTTGCTCGCTATAATCACACAACCTGTTCAAACTGGCCATTAAGAGGTCCCTCCCTTAGAGATGGGGAACAAAACCCACAGACAAAACCCCAAACTGCACAGAAATGCACTCCAAAGTTTATTTAAAGCTCCAGCAGTGTGAGTTAAGATATCTTCTTACAGCCTCTCTGGTTCAAAATTCCCTCTTTATGCTTCCCTGGATAATGTTTCTGTGCTGAGCTGCAGTGGAGGGACGGTAACACAATGTCCCTAATCACTTACATTGGGCAAGGGATCTTTTAATGGCCAGTATGATCAGGAGGAATGATTACAGCAAGCAAAACCTGTTTCAATGTTCCTATTGACCACTGAAACCCAGCCCCCTTCTTAAGAGATTTTCACGCTACTTCTGCGTCACCACAAGAGGTCCTTTTCAGGTAAACATAAACATAGAGCTGTCATTTCTCGGATGACGACAGCCTCAATGTTTCCATCCACAGCCCACACAGTTGTTATCCAAGTACAGAGGAAACCAGGTATACTTACAGCAGTAGTACACATGCAGAAGCAGGCTTTCAACCTGTGAGTGTAACTGTGTGTGTGTCAAGCGTGTATTTGAGTTGTGCTTGTTTCTGTTTGCTATCTATGAAAATGTGGAGAGACTTTGTTTATTTGGAGAAAATATTTTTAAACCTGAGTTTACTGAGTTCACAAACACTCTGCAAGAACATATAGTCAACATTGAGGATCAGGCTTTATTCTGACTCTATTCATTACTGAACTATTAAACCCGTCAGTGGCCATGAGTGGCTTTCTTTCGTCCTTGGAAGCTCAATAGAGAAACGTCTGAGAAGCGAGAGTGAACCAAGATGGATCAAACTGGCCATCACTGACATTCTATGAGCATCATAGAAGTGCGAATGTAATTTGAAATAAAGTATACAATATATATTTCAAAAAAGAAGGTTTTATTGGAAGACAGAACTGCTTCATTGTGAACTACAGAATCTGAATGCTTGCTCTGCGCGGCGAACCTTAATCAAAACACAAAACTAGCCAGATTAATTTGTTATCAAAATGTCTTTCACACTCGAAGGACCTGTTGAATTCACGGGTCTACGTGAAGGCCAACTAGCTGTCGCCTGAGGGAGGTAAATATGCATAATACTGAAAAAATATTTCAATCTTTTGTGCAGAACCTGGTTTCAGGAAAAGTAATAGAAAGACATTTTAAAAGGTTACGCCTTTCATTTCTAAAATTGAAAACAGCTTATGTTTGACCATAGCCTGGCCTTTCCACTGCTGAATGGACACATTAAATTGAGTTGCAAACAATTGGAGTAAGGGGTTTCTATTTAAAGATGAAGGGCCGTCTGCTCCGAAAGTCTGCGCCAGTGACCATGAAGGCATCATATTTAAGATCTGCCCTTTGCAAGTGGAAACCGAGGTTTACCTTGGATTTACTTTACTTACCAAACTGAAGAATGAGATTTAGTACAAGTTTGGTGTCAAATAGCAAAACTGTATCTCCTGTAAACAAATCTGTCCGTGGCTTATAAAACTTTAAAATGTTTAATCATAAAGCTGCTAAACATATACACCACTGTCTTTCTGAGTTTTATAATGATTATATTCAACCACAAGGTCAATTTAGTAGCTGTTGTGGAGCTTTCAATCATATCACATTATCTTCATCAGCAGCTGGAATTTGCCTTGTTGTCCTGCTTTAAGTACTTTATGGACATCTCTAAAACAATGTGTTAAAGTGCTCAGCAGCTGGACACCTCCGTCTGCTGATGAAGATCATGTGACATGATAGAAAGTCCCAGAACAGCTAGTAAATAGCCCTGATTGCGGTGAGACTGTGTTGTCAGCTGCTGTGCCCAAGTTCAAGAATTAACTCTGAACCTCAAATTGTATCACGTTAAAAAACTGTTTGGAATCTAGTTTTAGACACAAAATTGATCCAACAAGGTGTGAAATCTTGAAGAGATGTGTGACACAGCTGATCTGGAGCTTTACACACCGTGAGTGTTTCTACAGGCGACATCTGGCACATTAGATATGATTTTTTAAATGGGCCCATTGACTTAATAACATCTGAAGCTAAACTGAAATCATTATTCTTCATCACCTTCACTCACTGTGATGTACACTGACTGCTGTAGCACTGCTGGATGTCAGAAGTAGACTGCTCAGTGTGTTAAGTGGCACTTAAAAACTTCTTTTTAATTTTATTAGCCCCTCCATCACATCTTGTTGTGACACTTTATTTTCATCTTTCATGTTGATGCCTCCAAATAATATCACAGTAATCAGTTGGCAAAGCTGAACAACAGCTGTTGTGTAGGTCTGCTGCTGTTGGGTTCTTCATATTTTCTTTTCTTCTTTTTTATTGAACTGAATAAGTTACATGGGAATTTAAATGGTGCAAAAAACGGGTGTTTCTTGCTTTTATAGCTACAAGACTTGTGACCCTGGGTAAAATATTGTTTTGTTGACTTCCTGCTTCGTGTGTTTATTAGTTAGTCTGAAATATACTGATTTTTGAGAAAGTGCAGTGTGTGCTGTTAAAGCAGCACAGAGCCCCAGAGCATAAGGAAACACACCTGTACAGGCAGACAGCAAACGAGCTTAAACCATCTTGATACTGAAAGTCAATGCTGGAGTAAAATATTTTGTTAACAAATAAGTATGTGTAATGTAAAGGTGTCTTATTGTTGAACCCACAGAGAATCATCACCAACTCTCCCTTCCTTCCCACAAGGTGAAGCTATTGTCTCTCAGCTCATTGTTATGGCTTTACAGCCTGCAGCTTTACGGTTTTGATTCACTCGTGGCTCTCATCAACCTCGTTTCCACCTGCAACCAGGTAATATGCACACATACTGGATATGCTTTGTAATTGTCCTCTTTTGGATCATGCAGCTAAAATATTTTCCCAAATGACAACACAATGAAGATCCCACATAAGATATGCTACACTGAATTTGCATCCAACTATTTGATGTTCTCAAGACAAGTGGCCTAGTGGGACCATAAAAAATGAAGAGGAACAGGACGTAAAATCGAACCCTGAGGGATCCCACAGGAAACAGAGGACTTAGGATGAGATTGAATTTTCTGACACAGACTGAGAACTTTTGGATAAATCTGATGAAAACCAGTGAGAGACACCCACCGAGTGATTCAGCATAAGAATAGAGTGGTCTACTGTGCCAAAGGCTGATATAAAAGCTAGAGGAAGGCACAATTTGATGCATCAGCTGCCAAGAAGAGATCATTAGTCAAGAGGGCTGATTCTGTCCAGTGAAGCTAGACCTCTGAAACGAGACTGGAATTTTTTTAAGATGGTGTTCTGACGCAGGAAAAACAGCAGTTTAGTTAAAAACTGTTTTCTCTAGGACTTTGGGAAGAGAGGGACTTTCGAAGAGGAGTCTAAGGTATGTTCACGACTGAGATTTCCTTTTTTTGTTTTAAGTGGGGGCTGGACTATTGGACTTGAAAGAAAAAGGCCAATTGCCAGTTTTATAACTCATGCTTCATTTAATGCTGGAACTAATCGTGTTAATGACAAGTTTATAGGAAGAGTGTCAAGAGAATGGGTGATTTCTTTCATGTGGGACACAATTTGTTTCAGTTCAGAAACGGTGATGATACGGTAGTAAAAGAATTCAGCGCAGCAGGGTCTGCCAGGGGTGACGAACAGGTCACAAGTAGGTGGAGTACGTTTATTTCTGAATGAATGTGTAATTAATACCAGCTGTCCCTACATATTATCTCAACACACTCAATTACCTCTGCAGCAGCAACCTCCACCCGTGCAAAAGCACGTTATATTGTGCAGATTTATCCATTTACATACTGTCTTGGCAATATTACTAGAAGCACTCAGCGTTACATATTCATTAAGACAAACCTGAAAAAATGATGTCGCTTGTATTTCTCTCTTTTGACTGATGCAATCCTCTGCACACCCCGTTCAGTTTTTTCTTCCAGTCGTGCTCGCGCTCATGCAACATGCAACCATTCAGAGCAGATCGGAGTGTTTTTCTTACAGGATGCTAATGATTTGAACTCGAGTGCCAACCCTTTTTACATCTGGTTTGGCAGCAGCAAAGAGGCATAAATTGTTGGTTTTAACCTGGTCAGGATACAAAGCCTGTGTGGCCTATCAATGGTCGAAGACATTTGCAGAGACTTAAAGAGATGCCCCACAGGTGTAAGACCTCTAAACCTAATCAGTTGTTTCTTGTAGTTGTTGTGTGGTTACTTTGTTAAGCTCATGTCACATTATCTCTGTACAGTGCAGCTACTAGGATTAAAAATAGGACACTGATTACACACTAGATGAACTTTAGTAGCAGCAGCAGTCCAAGTCTTTCTGGACAGAAGGGATTAATTCAATATCAGTAATTATGAATATAAATCTCTCCTGCTGTTTGCATAGCTAAGGGCCAAAAAAGACAGAAAAATAGCAGGCATAGTTTTTTTTTTGGCTTTGCTAAATTGCATGATTTGTGAGCCGAATAGTTTTTCAATAGATAACTGGTTACTTGAATTTTTTCTTCTTTGTATGGAAAAAATAGCAGGTATGTTAAGTCACCATTAATTATGGCGCCAGAAGGATTTGGGACCAAATGCGGAATTACCTTTTGACATTACGAATTAGCATTTAAATGAAATACGACCAACACTGTGATGACCTCGTATCTCCTCTTTGTTTTTCTTTTCTTGAATCTGTACCTTGGTTCCACTGTACAGGTCAGGTAGACCCTCGCCAATCCAGATGATAGGTACCAAATAATTAATCATTTTTATGGCAGAACTCACCGCTGTCCACCATGTTCCTGGGTTGTCCAGGCCACAGTTGTCGCTATACTCCAGGCAGCAGGAGTCCGGCACACGGGAGGCGTTGTAAACTTCAAACCAGTCTGTGTGGTTGGTGACTCCACAGCAGCGAAACTGCACCAGAGAAAGACAACTCGTCAAGAGTCTGGCTTTTTATCACACTGAAATCCTATTGCACAATATAAAACAAACATCCTCAGCTGATGGAAGCTAAAATTATTTACCTGCCAAAAATAAGATTTACTGGACAAAAGAATTCATATGTTCTGAACGTAGAAAATACTTTATCTTCCTGATATTGAGCTGCAGACGCTTTTGTACAATCCACATCTCATTTGTCTCAAAGCCCTAAAATCATTTTCTAACTCGCCTGCTTCATTTTATCTACATCTTCCCCCTCTGTGATTGGTATGGATTTTTGATAAGGGATCATGGCTTCCACTACAATTCAATTCATCAGTGTACTTCATGAAAAGATAAAGTGCCCCTGATGTTTTGTTCATTCAGTGGACTTTAATTCCACACGGGAATAATGCCGCCCGAGCAGCTCCCCACGCCACTCCGTGCACAGAATCAGGGATTGTGAGTTAATTTAAAACTCACCCACCCACCTAAACAATGGATCAAGTTTGCAATTTATCATGAACTACAGCAGAATTCAAATTACCTGAAAGCATTTGAAGCAAAGTTTTAAAGTTTGAGAACAAATCAAAGGCTAAAAACTGCATGGAGTTGTAATATTCAAATGTTGTCACCTCAAAAAGTTAACAACCAGAGTGGCTCTTTGACCCTTCCTGATTTATTGGCCTGACATTTGGCACCTTGTGGATGTTTTATATTGCTTCTTCTCATGTATTTAGATCCTCTTCTATTCCATAAGCGGCCATTAATAATATTCAGGGTGAACTTTACTCCAGGGACATCTGCTGTATTATCTATTCAGTGACTCAGCATGTATGAAGGAGGATTGGGAGGGAGAGCAGTGACAGAATGAGAGCTGCCTTTTAATAGTGCTCTTCTCAGCCTGACTTCACAGAGCCCCATACATACACACAGCAGCGCTGATCTGACAAGGAGAAAAAAAAAAGTGCACATTCACACTTGCACACACACATTCAAGGTGGCTCTTTCAGGCGGATTGTCCTCATGCGATCTTCCTGTACGCAGAAGAAAAAAACCCCTCACCCTGCACATTAGCACCCACACATACAGACATTTGCATACATTATCTGCATAGCAATCCATTTCACTCAGTGTACGCACACACGCAGACACACTTACACAATATGCCTTCCAGACACTCAACACATGCATGCACACAGACACAAACATCCAGCGTGTAGCGCACATTTGCTAATGGAGCACAACTACAAGCCATAACACTGGATCTGCGATGTGAAAGAGGTCCAAAGAGCCCTGAAGTCCCCGATCTATCATTTGATGTCTCCCAAAGGCATTCACCAGCAGCAGCATCTGTCCTCTGCAATCCGTAAGTCCAAATCTCTGTTTATCACATTGTGTTTTCTTTGCAGTGGAATTTAAATAATAATATTAAAAATAAAATATATGTGTGTGTATATATATATATATATATATATATATATATATATATATATATATATAATACAAAAGGAAAAAAAAGCACATCAAAGTGAGAGCTGGAAACAAAGATTACCTCAGAGAGCCTATGAGTCTATGTTTGCATTAATCTCTCCGACAGCATTTTACCAAAGCATTTAAACTAGAAAAGCTTCCAGTGTTTGTTACTGTCGGTAGAAACATTTCACACATTTTTTTTTTAGATTGCCAGTTTTACCAGCCTGCTTGTAAATGTCCAGATCCCATTAACTACAAAAAGGATTGCAATGTTTTATTCAAATTTTACACAAAAAATGGAGGAATGTAAAATCCAATGGCCCTTCAATATTTGAATACTCCCGTTTAATTTAATGTGATCACAGTGGAACAAATGGTGAAACCTTGCCAATAGAAAAAGTAAGCACTGTCACAATGAATAATGCAGTCAAAACGTCATGTATTTCAGCTTGTGATAAGACATTTTGCACAATCTGACATGCTAAACGGCACTGAAGTCAATATTGAATGGGCCGCGATGTTCCGAATAGGACGTTTTTTTAAAAGCATTTTGACCTCAGCAAACTGTGACAAAGAGAAAATAAACATTTTAAAACTTTGTATTTTAGATCACCCCAAATACCACCACCCGCCCCCTCCATTGACCCCACGTCTTACATCAGTTTGCACGATCATCCAGGCGTTGGTCAAACCCACGTTGCCGTCTGTGCCGAAGAGCTGGAGGCCCTTCTTCAGATCTCTCTGGGCGTAGTGATCAATCTGAGAAGACAGGACAGGAAAGACGTTTGCATCAGACAAGATAATAAGATGATTTAACAAATCTCATTTGGTGAGTGAGGTGGTGTGGAGGACGTGTTCCTTTTACGCATCACATTTTAGGAGCGGCTTGTTTCCATTTTCATCAGGTGAGAACAAATGTAATCTGAACTCAAGTGGCAACAAATAACTGCATATATTCTCATTTCTCTTTTAAGAAAACTGCAGTGTAATCTGAACCAAATAACACAAGTTGTGGTTTTTAATTCAATTCAAATGGCTTTTTTTTACTGACAGCAGACGTGGTGGACTGCATGTAAACATTCTTATAATAGAATAGAAAAGAGTAAAATAGAACTTTTTTTCCCCCATTATGGCAGGAAATCTGTCTTTGCCGCACCAAAAAAACAATAAGCACAGTAAAACGAGGAGGATATTTTAGTTTGTTCATTATACTGATTGCACATGATTGTACAGAGGATTATGTATATTTTTGTTTACCAAGTGTGTTGCATTGTTCAGAAGGCATTATAATAATTTAAGAGTGTTCAGCGTAACTAAAAACAGACACGTGTTCCTGTAAACAGCAAAAAATATACAGAACATCTAATAATATATTGCGGAAGATCGGTGTAGTGTGTGATTTCAAGTTGGACGATTAGTTTACGAAGTTCACACTGATTTTCATGGTCACGTGGTGGAAAACTTTAGCAAACTTGAACTTGAACTTGACGCACAAAACACAAGGTTTTATAGGTAGAACAAAGTGGACGTTGATACCTGACTGCCTGCAGTTACTCAGACTGAGAGAGACTACAGTCTGTGCTGATGCTCACACTCCTCATATTTCCCCAAGTGTTCTCACATGCTATTAAGACTAATAAAGTGTGATCAACAGTGGATACAAGTTCACTTTGCTGAACTTAAAGGGGCTGAATTGGATTTGCTTTGATTGAACCAACACACCCGCAGGACGGCAGGTTACTGAGCCGCTGTTCAATAAACAAGCTACATGCAGATCCACGTGAGTTTAGTTTTAGAAGCTCTGGTTCAGCAGTGAGGACCTAAACCAACAAGATAAAAACATTTAACAAAATCAGCTTTTTCAGTAAGCTTTGAATCAAAGACAACAAACTGTATGTGTGAACACAGTGACAGAGATAAACACGCTTAAACACACTGAAGCTTTGCAGCAACTAAATCTAAAATACATTCATTTAAAATCAACAATACAATCAGAGAGTGTGGGTGTATATACAAACAGCAAACCACACACACACACACACACACACACAGAAGCCGCTCAGCCTTGTTTACACATTTAGATGGTCAATCCCATCAGACATCAATCGCATTGATCTCCACTGACCTTGCTCTCTCCTACACCGCCGCCTTTTAGCCTGTGGAGTGCTGCAGACACCAAACACCTTGTTAAACATCCCAAACAATGAATGTGGCCCTCACCTTGCCAAACAACATCTAAAACTTGAATTTAGATTGCTGCATACATTTAGTGGCCAACTCCCTCACCAACTATTTGCTAAACCCCCTCTTTGGTTAAGAAAGGTGGAAAGAATTCTCACACATCATTTTCTTTCTTTTCTTTATTTGATTTATGGTTTCAACATTCATTCAGAAATACATACAATTGTACTTGTTAAAATCTTTAGATGTAAGTTTTTCTTAAGAATATATTAAGGCATGCTGTAATCAAAGCCGTAACCTGTCAGAGTTTGAGTCCTTTGTGGAGGCCATCTTGTGCTGGTGCTTAAACGCCTCAACTATAGCCTTTTTATGTGATGTATGAGTGGGCGGGTTCTCCGATTTGATTGGTCAAAGGATGTGTGATGAATGACAGGTCATTAAGACAAATATTGTATGATGTTCAAATGATTTGCTTACTTAGGTATAGCATTGATGATAAACATATTGAAGAATGAACTGAGGCTTGGTTGGTATGAGCAAGCTAAGAAAAACATTGTATATTTTCATTAACCATATCAACTCTCCATTCTGCAGTGCTGACCTGATAGGCCAGTTTGAACTGGCAAGGCGGCCCCTCATACTATATATGTGAGTGCAATGAGAGAGGGGGGGGGGGGTGGGTTAAGGAAGAGCAGCAAAAGAATTGTTTCAGCTGTGAATGAGTATGAAGTGTTTTTGCTAAATTTCTTTAGTTTCATTTTTTTGTTTTTTTTTGTTTTGGAGACTGAGAATAAAAGTCTAGCTAATTTTTCAGCATAACTCCCTGCCTGTGTGATGGTTTTGTCCTCCTCGAGCCTCACCATGCTTCCCTGCACCTCACCTTGCAACAGCATGAGACAAATGTAATTTTAAGTAGGCGATACAATAGATGATTAATCCAGTTCTCTACTTCACCGAGATGTTAACCCTTCCTACAGCTGACTGGATTAACGTACCACTTGTTGGGCTGTTATTGGTTGTTATTTTTAATCTGGGAACATGTGCAGATATTCTTGAAACTTTAACTACCCACCAAAATTAGTTTCTGCATAAAGTTAAGAAATAGACCATGCAGTTGCAGAATCTTGCTTAAAAGCCACCCGTTGGGGATTTTTGGCCATTAAGAGCGCTATGGAGCAATGCTTTTATGAGTGGGCCCCCATTTTGTTTGAATGTTGTGCACAATAACCATAATGCTATTCGACAACTGGCAGAGGTAACGTGACAAAAAATGTTCCAGCAAAGGTAAGAAGGAAGAAAACTGCAAACATGGATGTAAATGATGCAGGATTTCAAAACATTTATAAAGTTGCCTTTGCAATTGTTTTATCAGGAAGGAAATGCATTCAGCACTTTCCTCTCAAGGATACACACGACACGTTTTTGGTAAGAAACACTGAATGTATTTATATATTTATCAAATTTTTATCTGTTTACAAGAAAACGCCATAGGGCACATAAAACTTAAAATGAGTTATTTCTCTCTTTCTCTTTGCGAGTGCAGCTGACTTCATATCATGTCGTGTGTCTGCGAGATGTTGAGTGAGTTGAGCCGTTTCGTATTAGGCAGCTGTTCATGAAATCAATCATAGTCACAGATTCAAGAGGAGGCGTTCTTTCCCTGTAATTTGTGACACATGAAGAAAATGGTAATAGAGCCATGCCACGGTCTCTACATGCAAGTAGATGTATTTAAGGCTGCATTACATATCTACTACAGTTATTAACATGCCTGCAGGTTTGAATAGTTGAGTTTTGTTAAATTCGTGGCTGTGGGGTAAAATGTGCCATACGCCCTGGGACAAGATGCACCAGGTGTTCAGCGTATACTCCATTCATTATAATTAGATTCAACAGATATCACCATGCCAGACTGCTAAATGTTAAACAAAAGGGGCTCATAACGTAGCACATAAATCACCTGAAACAGACAAAAAAAAAAAAACAGTTACTCTGGAAAGATACAGTTTATCAAGGAAATCCCCCAAAAAATAAAACGTGTAATGACAGAAACACATGAAGATGTGACACCAATTCATCTCACCTGTTGTTTATGTTTTTGTTGTTGTTATAAATGTGATTTAACAATAGAACTTGTTTAATGCAACAAACCATGGTGACAGTTTCATATTTTCACTCAAAACCACAACACTGTGAAAATTTGCTCCATAAAACTGCCAGGCTCAATTTTGTGGGTTGTCGTGACTGTAAATCAAATCCCAGAATGCCGACATGAGACTTTTATCAGAGATTCTAAAAAGACAGTGTGAGATGGCCAGTGTACAGACAAATGCTCCCCGCTGCGTCAGCCTGCTTTTCCATTTTAAACGGGGACATTTAGTAAACAATAACATGCCCTTGTCAATACTTGGCCTGTAGCTGTTGCTATGTGAAACAACATAAACAATCAAAGAAACAAACATCTAACCTACAAAAGTGGTGAGGTGCTTTCTTCACATCTTTTTTTTTTCTTTGATAATTTTTCTTTGAGCCGACACTGTTGTAACTTGTGTCTAGAGGGGTTTTATGTCGTCTTCTAACAGTAGCGTTGGAAGAACATGCTGGTTGGAACTTGATTGGAATCGCAGGGTTTTTCTAACATGCATTGCAGTTTCCATTCATTCTCACTGATCAAGCTAACATCCAACGCTTTCTCACCAGACAAGCAAACGTTCTTGTGTGCCCCTTATGCTGGTTACTGAAAGTAAAGCTTCTCAGTTGTATTTAACCCTCCTCAGAATGGCCGAGGTTGGGAAGCATAGTAACAAAAAACCTCAACAAAACATCACCAGACAGGGATTGTTCCTCGTATCTGTATAAGCTACAGTAATATTTGAATTGTCATGAAAGCACAACAACCTTTAAGCTGTATTAATGGATTCTTTGGGCCACTAGAGGGTAGAAGCTCACAAACCCACACGTCTGACATGTTATTGCCTTTTATACTTATTAGGGGTAACATGCTAGCAAGCAATTGCCTACAGCAGACACAGAGCCGCATTAGCATTCAGGTGGAGTTATATTCATCAGGTAGTTAGAAATACAAGTCTCCTTTTAGCTGATGGAGGCGAAGATGTTTGGTGCTGGGCAGGTTGCGTACTCTCCGTTATTTAGAGCTTATTTGTTGAAAAGAGCTGCTGCTGGAAACAGGATTGATGAGAGCTGTGAGACTGAACCATATGTGCTGATAAACTGACACAATGAGCTACAAGAGGCTAGAAAGCTGCAGAGTTTGGCGATGATTCCCTGTGAGTTTGCCAATTTGAGTCGCATTATACAAAGTAATTGTGTTTATTGTTATCAAAATTATCGATTGGTGGAGCTTTAATGTTGTGCACAGCCATTTTCAGCCATGTACGTGACAATTACACTTATTGCACATCCTCTGTTTTGCAGCATAACATGATAGGTGGGATCCCTCTCGGCCAATCACATTTTCACATTTTCATTCCTCAAAGACCCGGAGACGAAAGAGAACGACAACTAAGACAAACAGCACAGAACCTAATTCCTTGCAACAATAAAGCCACTGCATGACATCACAACCCGGGAGCAGGACACCATGCAAGCTGTCTCCAAACTGATGTAAGAATCTAGCACAGGGACTCCTTATGTCCCGTCTGAGTGGACTGGATAAAGCCCTAAGTCTTCTGAAGTTGTGCAAATAAAAAAAAAAAAAGAGATAAAAAATACTTTTTTATTCAAATCTAAGTAGGTCATTAGTAAAGAGTGTCTCCTGTGAAAGTGCGTCAAGCAGACTGTGCGTAAGCCGCGGCTGTGCTTTTAGCTCAGTATTGATGTTGTCCTCGGGACTTTGGTCGCCCTTTAACTACACCAGGCGAGTCAAAGATGGGCCATCAATTATTTATATAGCAGGGATACAAGGAGAGATAAGAGATGTATATGGAGAGGGGAGGAGAGGAAGGGAGAGGAAAGACGAGACTAGACAGTGAGATGTGGATTTAAAAAGGAGATGAGAGATGGAGGTAGGGAAGAGAGTAGGTGCAGTAAAAAAACAGGGTAAAAGAGGGTGAGAATGAGCCAGAAGGCGATGAAGGGCAGAATATGTAAAAGCAAATACACTGTGGGGCAGATGAAGTGGTTATGTGACGACTGGACTCCGAGGGAGCTTTCCGTCTGTGACAGCCCAGGAGAAAGGACATTATGTTTGAAAGCCACACAAGAAAGAGATCTCACAGGAGAGGAAATAACGAGAGGAAAAATGGCTAATTTACTTGCTCCCGCCAAACAGTGGATATCCATTATCTGTGTCATGAATGTAGGAGGAGGACAGAATCAGAGATGCAGTAAAGTAGATAAAGGCATTAAAAAAAACAAGGATCTGTGATTGTATTCCCTGCGGATTTCCCCTGGACCCACTCCTTCACTACAAGATGCAAAACTGCATGAAACATGTCCTACTTCATCTCCTACAATGACGCTGCTGATTCTAAAAAAGGAGGATTTTAACATTACAGATTCATTGCTCAAATTGCTGCTTGAAGTTTAGAATTCATCACTGTGACGCTGGCAGCTATGTACCACAGGATCATCCCGAATCAAGGTTGTATTAAATGTTTGATTTAAAAAGTCATGTTTCAGTCGTTTCAAATACGTGTAATTTGGTCACCCAGTCGTCTCTGTATTTTCTGAATGTACCTAAATGTCCCACTGGGCTTCTGCCTTCCTCACCTTTTTTGGTGACCACACTTATTGGCGAGGGCTGGTTTCCTGCAAATACTTTCATTTTATCCTTCCTCCGAGGGAGCCCAGATTACATTCCCTGGACTTCGACCCAATTTGGACCAAAGTCAAGGTTTTTCCAAGGGCATTCATTTTGACTGCAGACATCCTATACTCTAGTCTGCCTCGCTTTATTTCCCCCGGCTTGGGATATGAGCTTAAATCTTGGGGAGTGTTGCACTGCATTTCTAAAAAAGGAGTTATAGGGGGAAGAATCCACATATGTTATTCCTGTGCCTCAGGACAGATCGGTCAATACCTGTGAATTCAGACAACTCTTCTCTAAAGCTAGAAACTCGAGAACTAACCCTTAAATTTGTAAAGTGGGAAGTGAAACCTGGCAGTGCTCTTCAGATAATGAATGGGGCAGCCAAGTCACAAATTCGAGGCTTCTGTCTCTGACTTCTAATTCTGTCCCGCGGCACAGCAAAAACATACGTAAATAATTTAAATTGCGTGGAGTTCCCCTTTAAGTGACTAATCACAGTCCTTAGCTAAGGCAAATCAATTAAAATCGCAGCTAAGCCAAATCAATTATAATTTCCATGCTCTGCTTCTAATCAGTTGCTGATTAACACTTGGCAAACCATGTGAGTAGACAATCAATGACATTAAGGGGGGAAAGCAGTGAACCAGCAGAATTGCAACTAAGGGATGATACTCGAACAGCCTCTATCAAGGTGTTAGCAAGCTGAATGATTTCAGACAAGATTTTGGACAATAACTCAAGGTTCATTATCTCAGAGGTTCAACAGAAACCTCTATTGTGATTCGAGCTTTTACTCGTTTATTTAAACCTGAAACTCAGCACAGAGATCTTTGTGTTTTCATGGCCTGTTCTCCATATTGACTCATCCAAAAAGTTCAGAAGTGAAGTGTGAAACTATTTTGATGGGTAACTGAAAGACTCGCTTGCAGCTATTGAAAACAACACGTGCAGTTTTCTGAAGCTGACATCTGAAGCCTTCAGTCTGTCCTGAACTGTTTCACATCACGGTAGATTCTGTATTTTGATCATATTTCGGAGGTCTTTTCACCTTTTATCTGCTGCTTTTCCTTCGCTGTAGTTTAGTGAGCCAATTCACGTGGAATGGATTATTATGTAAATACAGATTTTTTTTTGCACAGCATTGATATTTGGGCGTCTAGTCTTTGACCTTGTCACTCCTCACAAGGAAGCATCAGGCAGGGAGCGGGGAGTCATAATAAAAAGACAATAACTTCCATCCCAGAGGAACGTGGACTCAGAGCATACAGGTTGCTGGGATGGAGGTAGGGCTTTGAAATGCCGTATGAGCTGCAGCAACAAGGGACATCACTTTCAGGTGAGCGGTGTGTCAGCACAGAGCGAGCAGAGCACAGTGAGAGGGATATATGTTGCAGCGAGAAGCACATGCCGTCTGAGAGTAGCGGCTGACTGGAGTCGACTGCTGAACTCACTCGCAGGCTTTTAATCATTTGTGGTCTTGAAGTAAACATTGTTAAAATAAAATACGAAAAGTTATGAAGAAGGTTGCAATTTTAGATTTAATTGTATATAACCAAACTTTCTGGTAATAGTTTCTGTTAGATTTCACATACGACAGTTAGCAGTTGGTCTCTCTTTGGCTCGTCAGCCTGACTGGGTTTTGATTTATAGAAGGCGAATCCTAAAATAATGACAAAAAAAAAATGAATTATGTATTTTGAAGAGAAACGGAAGCCATGATTCCTATTTTCCCCAACAAGATATTTTTGACTAGCCACTAAAAAGTTCAACTGCTAGATAGATAGATTTAATCTCCCTACACAATGGTCTGTTTCAAAGCCTTCTCCTGGAATATAAATCCCCCATTTTTTATTGCCCCAAAATGGTCAAATATAAGACTTTTTACTCTAAAAAATATCAGAAACTGCCTTTAAAAAGTCACCATGTGTCATTTATGTGTAATTGTAGAATATAAACCCCTCATGTCAACAAAACCCCCAAATTCCCAGAAACAATACTGAGGACATGACCTTGGTGTTCTCAATGCACCTGAAGAAAAGACGTATTGCGACCCTCAAAGCAGCAGGAGTCAAGATAAGATATTATCTTGCTTTTAAGAATAACTGCAAAAGTTATGAGCTTCTTTGTATTTCAGCTTCTCTTTCACTGAGATTTCCTTTTCCAACATAATTAAACATCTTGAAAGAGAATTGTGTGACTTTTGGAACAGAATAGGAGGGAATAAGCTGCACAAATTTGCCAAAACTAATTACATCTGGCAAAATGGATTCAGGTATCATTTTAATCTCGGCACATGTAACCAGCCAGATTTAACTATTTTAATTTTTTTTCAAGACAAACCAAGTGGTGAACTAATTTTAAACAAAGCAGCCCAGTGAATTTAAGCTTTATTTTCATTGCGATTGTTCCAGCAGAAGTCAGACTCCCGGCCTGTAGTATTAGTGTCCTGCTCTGTCTATTGTCCTGAAGAACCAGTGAAGCCTTGAAAGATCCTGCAACATAGCAAATATTCACCTGAGGCTGATGTTTAACAATGCTGTGAGTGGGTTTTTAACCTTTGCAAGGAAACCCTCTTTAGATTACAAGCCTTTAATCCCTCAACCGGTGCTGTTTTTTAGATTCACGCACCAGAAAGAGAAGGCAAAGGTGCAATAGCTTCTCTTGAGCTAAGTAACCACACTTTGTTGTTCATATCAAATCTTTTCCAATCTGTAACCTCAAAGCCACTTGAATAGAAATTGCACAAACCAAGAACATGAAGCTGAAATCTAACGGACGCCTGGAAAGAGACCAAATCCTCTGAAGCAGGAGGAGCAAAGGGAAAAAAAACGTCACAAGAAAAATGTATTTCCTTCCACTGAGAGGTGAAATTGAAACAGGAAAACATTTGATTTGTGGGTAACGCTTCAGATTACAGGCCACAAATTACAGTGTAAGTATTTTGCACACAGTGATACCAGTGAAACACAAAATGGAAACTACAGAGTTTAGAGTGTAGACAGGGTGAACAAGGGGCTGCTTTCCTTTACAATCCACACACCCTGAACTTACTCTGTAGTGATGGAGCTCTCTCCCATGTTTCATGTTGTTGTGCATCATTGGTGGTAGTTTATTATCACTTAAAAGTACCCAGCTGGTAACGACATGACGAGTCTTCCCCTCAGGAAGAACGACAGCATCAGTCGTTTCAGCAAGTGCCCAAAAATGACATGTGTTTACGTTCAAGTGACAAAGCCCTTGAACATAAACTGCCCTGGGTTTTGCCTCTCAGGCTACATACGGGCTGCCGTACCTCACTGATGGACGTTGCTGGGGATCTATAAAGCCAGAAAGGAATACCTGCAGACACAGTTAGGGCTTTAACACAGACAAAGCAGTAAAGCACAGTGCTCTTTGTATTAAAGATGTAGGAGCAATATTGTCTATCATATCTACTAAAAGTAATAATCATAATTTAATGAGGGTTTTTCATATATTATTTATATATTTATTGATTTTATTGAATTGCTTCATTGTGTCTCCCCCACTTGTACGCCCTTGGCTGTATACGTTATGTTAAGCAGTCAAAAAGCTTTTTTGTTGCCACATTACCTACTATTTAAGCCTGGACCTACTGTTGAAACATCAAATACTAATGCACTAAATAGTTACACTGTAATTTGCAGGCTCTAATCTAAAGTGTTACCAGATTTGGGTTCAGTTTCTCTCTGTATCTGTCTGACGTAATGTTTTCATGTTTATTCAAATGTATTTGTATGAATGGCAACATATTCCAGTTTGCTTCCTAGTGCAAAGCTTTACTTTCATAATAATGGGATCTTAGCCAGATTGCAATTTCAGTCATTTACAATTTACAATTACATTTTTGCAATTCCTCAACATTATCTGCAGCACTCAAACTGCACATTACCTTGTCGCATATTTTCCAAGACTCCACAAACAAATGCCTTGTCTGTTTGCCAATCATCTCAATTTATCTCTCATATTAACACTGCCCTGACGTGGGTGTATTTTTAGAAATGTGATTAGCCAGTGGTGTTTATCTAATTGCGTTTCTCCAGTCTACATGAAATGAAAATTTCTCAGGCTTGAAATGTATTCAGACAGGGGTGCTGCATTTTGATATCTTGACAAGCTAAAATGTTTTGACGGCTGTTGCTGGAACAGTAATGATGTGGGAAAAGTGGAGCTATCATGGTTAAAATGGGATTTCAGTGAGTCTCATGTGTCGTACGTCTGCAGTTTTAGATGTATGATGCTTGTAGTTTGCTTTACCGCTTTACTGCACTTGTAGTCTTTACGCAAGTGGATACTTTTTCCCCATTTCCCTCTCCTTATCAAATTATTTCACAATTTTCCATGTTTAGTTTAACAGTGGAACGGGGCCAAGGAGAGAATACAGTGATGTGTGAGAGAGGCTGACAGCAGAACCCCCCTGGTTCCCTCCTCTGATCGTGGTTCTCCGGAGAAATGATGCATGTCAACAAAATTTACCATGAGACATCTTCTCTCTGGAAAAACTGGATTTCATTTTCGAACACATCCAAAAGGATGAAACAAGGTGATCCACACAGCAGAGACAGACTGCTTCTTCCTATGAGTTTCAAAATACAAACACTGTATAAATTGTTTATAATACACTATATTGTAGTTGTAAGCAGATATAAGGACATTTTTAAATGTTTTCAACAATTAAAACTTTTATGAACTGTAATCTGTAACTGGTGTATAAACAGTTGATGAATAAAATATAAGACAGAAGAGGAGCAGAACAAAACAAATCCTTATAATGTGTTATGAAACCAGTCTGCAGTCATGATGCGGATGTTTAGCAGGTATAATGTCTACATGTCTGCCATCTTAGTTGAGCATTTTAGCATGCTAATACTCGCTAATTAGCACTAAACACAAAGTACAGCTGAGGCTGATGGGAATGTTATGTTATGTTATGTTAAATTAGCTTTGCAGAAGCAATAAAACATTTCTAAATTAATACATTATTTATTAGTAACTATAGAGATTTCATATTCATATAAAATATGAATCTGTTTATACAACAGCTACAGATGCTTCACCGGAAAGAGAAACACATTAATTAACACTTAGAAATGTCCTCATCTCTATTTACTACAGTACATTATAGTCTATTATATCGTGTCTAGAATTGTTTATATACCGCTTAGGTAAGGGTTAGTCGAGGGGGTTCAAATAAAGTGTTATTGATTTTTAATAGCAGGAATTTTCAAAGTTTTACGAATGGCGCCATAAGGGCGAAATACACGGCCACTACGTCTGCTGTTGTAGACGTAGCAGCCATGAGTCATTTTAATGGCTCCCCTGCCCTTTGGGTTACTGGATGTGGTCTTTCAGGGATCCAACCTGACCACAGCAGAGCAGAGCAGCATTACCTCACCTTGACTTGTCCCAAAGCACACAAGCAGGCGGGAGATCACATCCACAGCTGCCCCATGACAGCCACCTCGTTCAACCTTTGACCTAATAACTAACACAATGTAGAGGTGACAACACAAATGGTCCTGGCAGGATGAGCCACACTGTAGGTACACTCAGGTTAAATCAGGTTGTCATGTTGTGATGAAGCAGCAGCAGGGCAAAGAGTCTATGAGTGGAGAGACTGAGTACAAGAGGGGTCATGCAGTCCTAAAGCAGATTTAAAACCACATGAACTATGAACAGATTCATGTCAGAGAAGTGAATAGGACATACCAGGGTCCATAAGTCAGGAAAACATGTGAAATATTTTTACTAATAAAATACTGTTATGTAAGTAAGTTATAAGTAAATATAAACTTGTATTTCTTACAAAGCAACAACAACAACAACAACAACATAGAAACGTATTTCTATTTAACTGAATAAGTCAAAATTCTCAAATGCATATGTTTCAAGCCAAAAAGTACAAGAACTTTGACAAAAAAAAAAAAAAAAAACAGCTGTTGACATTGCATTTCTTGTTTAACAGTGTAATTTTCTTATTATTGGTTATCGGCTTTGGATGATTATCCAAATTTAGATTAGATTTATATCATATGGATCCTTAACAATAAAGTTGAGTTTCAAAGTTAATTTTAACTGTGTAGTTGAATTAACAATCTCGCCCCAGGTTCCATTTCGAAGATATTCTGGAGTTTGCCCATTTTACAAAATTTACAACTTTTATTATTCAGTATTAAAAAGTTTTAGTGACAATGCCTCAGAATCAAAGGCGAGGGGCTTCTTTTCAGACTCGCCATATCCTAGCATGTTCAACAAATCAAAAAAAAAGACAGAAATCTATGGCAACAGAGATAGAGTGACCTATTTCTCCACTCAAAGTACCCTGAATGGTTTATAATACACTGCAACCAGAAGACATGTGGCCTTTTATGTAAAGGTCACAGCTCTTTATTTACTCACACTCATGTGGCCATTTTTGTCTTCGCTCCTCAATCTAAATGTAAAATCTGCCTTTCACACCTGTTCTCTCTGTCTCTTGTCATAAGCCACTCCTGTGAACGCAGGACATCACTAACTTTAGCAGAAGTAGACGCAGCAAGTTGGGGTGAAGTCAGTACAACAAAAAGGTGAATGACAGCTGCGGAGAACATCAGAGACTGATGACATGGAGCAGTTTATATGAGTGTCTGAGGGCTTTTTCCCTTTAATTTGCAGCCATCAATGTCAAAATGAAACCTTTCTGCTACAGGGCCTTTGTTGCAAACAGTGTTTGAAGTCAAAGATCCCAGCAGATGCAGAAGTCTGCGGTGTATCGCTGTTGGTGTCAGACGGGTATTGGATTTGAATCTTAAATCAAAGTTTGTTCATAGTTCATAGATATATCTGTTTAATGGATGTCTTCTCAGCAGCCCAACAGCACAGCATGAACTGAAAGTCTGTGCGCCCACAAGCACATATTGATATTTGGTGTCATTCAACAGTGGATGGATAAAACTATTACAATTATACAGAACAAAGAGGGCACTGTTTACACATCTGTTGCAATGTAAAGGATTCTGATGTAATAAGCCCTCTAAATCAGTGTACACAAACACACACAGCTTTTCAGCTATTGATCTGCTTCTGGATCATTTATATAACAGAGTCCAAGTCCTTGTGGTCAATGTGGTGCTTTATATGCGCCTCATGGGTAACTTATCAAGGAGCTAGAGGAAGGATGGCCAATCATTTCTATCACTTTCACAGCATTTTTGATTTGTGGGTTTCATTCCATTACTTGGGCTTTTGTTGAGACCTTTTAACATCCCTGCAGGCTGTTTGGTGAGTAAATGAATCTATTAGCCTACTACTGATTGAACTACTACCAGCAAAGAAGCAACCAAACTCTGCTAACATAGCAGATGTAATGCAGAGCAGTAAAAGCATATGCAAATATACAAAGACAAGCATACATATTATGCTAACAAGTATTCAGTTAACTACATAAGTACACTTAAGAGGTCTGAGAGGCGCATTAGACTTTATAAATTGGTAGTCAATGCAGAGACCTTTGGACTGTTGTCATAGGATCAGATTTTCAACACTACTACTACTGCCACAAATTGAAAATAAAATACAAATGCTCATTGTTGTTCAAGATGAACACTGTTGACGGTTCCATAATCTTTAAACAAAATACCGCTGGTGGTCTGTTGTTATTACTTTGTTTATGTTTGTCTGGCGGGGTAACTTTCCCCTGAGGTGATAATAAAGCCAAGCAGACGAGGTTGTAAACCCACACGGAGACGGTATAAAAACACCCATACATCAATTTTCAATATCATACCGCTGAGTCAGCCTCATTTTTATTCACTTTGACACTTTGAGTCACGGCAGTTTCACTGACGTTAACCTCATAGGACCTTTTCATCATCCTTAGGAACCAACAAAGTGAAACAAACGGTGACTGTTTCAGGTGCATGGAAGATCTGTGAGCTGTTTGAAGTAGCTTCCAGCTGCGTCACAGAGGTTTTTATCAGGTCTGAAGCAGGCGTAATAAACTGGACCACTGAGCGTGACCGTCCCCGAAGCCTGGGATGGAGTTCATCAACATGCACCTACTGCTGCACTCTGTTTAAGTTATGGCATCTGGAAGGCTTTGCACACTGGAGGAATGGCTTGCACTCCAACTGCAGGACTGCTTCCAGGGAGTTGCCATGGTGACGGGGGAGGTGAAAAGCAGCAGAGTCCTGATAATCAGAGATAAACTACAGCTCTAAAAACTGTGGGACACTCTAGAAGATACAATCAAAGCAGCACTGACAAGGATCTTATAAAATGTGGATTCAGAAATCTTTGTGTGCATGGAAAGAAGCATAGGCCATTTTTTAAATAATAAATAGCCCCAGGTATTTATTTTGAAGAAATATATATATATACAGTGCATCCGGAAAGTATTCACGGCGCTTCACTTTTTCCACATTTTGTTATGTTACACCCTTATTCCAAAATGGATTAAATTAATTTTTTTCCTCAGAATTCTACACACAACACCCCATAATGACAATGTGAAAAAAGTTTTTTTGAAATTTTTGCAAATTTATTAAAAATAAAAAACTAAGAAATCACATGTACATAAGTATTCACAGCCTTTGCCATGAAGCTCAAAATTGAGTTCAGGTGCATCCTGTTTCCACTGATCATCCTTGAGATGTTTCTGCAGCTTAATTGGAGTCCACCTGTGGTAAATTCAGTTGATTGGACATGATTTGGAAAGGCACACACCTGTCTATATAAGGTCCCACAGTTGACAGTGCATGTCAGAGCACAAACCAAGCATGAAGTCAAAGGAATTGTCTGTAGACCTCCGAGACAGGATTGTCTCGAGGCACAAATCTGGGGAAGGTTACAGAAAAATTTCTGCTGCTTTGAAGGTCCCAATGAGCACAGTGGCCTCCATCATCCGTAAGTGGAAGAAGTTCGGAACCACCAGGACTCTTCCTAGAGCTGGCCGGCCATCTAAACTGAGTAATCGGGGGAGAAGGGCCTTAGTCAGGGAGGTGACCAAGAACCCGATGGTCACTCTGTCAGAGCTCCAGAGTTCCTCTGTGGAGAGAGGAGAACCTTCCAGAAGGACAACCATCTCTGCAGCAATCCACCAATCAGGCCTGTATGGTAGAGTGGCCAGACGGAAGCCACTCCTTAGTAAAAGGCACATAGCAGCCCGCCTGGAGTTTGCCAAAAGGCACCTGAAGGACTCTCAGACCATGAGAAACAAAATTCTCTGGTCTGATGAGACAAAGATTGAACTCTTTGGTGTGAATGCCAGGCGTCACGTTTGGAGGAAACCAGGCACCGCTCATCACCAGGCCAATACCATCCCTACAGTGAAGCATGGTGGTGGCAGCATCATGCTGTGGGGATGTTTTTCAGCGGCAGGAACTGGGAGACTAGTCAGGATAGAGGGAAAGATGAATGCAGCAAAGTACAGAGACATCCTGGATGAAAACCTGCTCCAGAGCGCTCTTGACCTCAGACTGGGGCGACGGTTTATCTTTCAGCAGGACAACGACCCTAAGCACACAGCCAAGATATCAAAGGAGTGGCTTCAGGACAACTCTGTGAATGTCCTTGAGTGGCCCAGCCAGAGCCCAGACTTGAATCCGATTGAACATCTCTGGAGAGATCTGAAAATGGCTGTGCACCGACGCTTCCCATCCAACCTGATGGAGCTTGAGAGGTGCTGCAAAGAGGAATGGGTGAAACTGCCCAAAGATAGGTGTGCCAAGCTTGTGGCATCATATTCAAAAAGACTTGAGGCTGTAATTGCTGCCAAAGGTGCATCAACAAAGTATTGAGCAAAGGCTGTGAATACTTATGTACATGTGATTTCTCAGGTTTTTTATTTTTAATAAATTTGCAAAAATCTCAAATAAACTTTTTTCACGTTGTCATTATGGGGTGTTGTGTGTAGAATTTTGAGGAAAAAAATGAATTTAATCCATTTTGGTATAAGGCTGCAACATAACAAAATGTGGAAAAAGTGAAGCGCTGTGAATACTTTCCGGATGCACTGTATATATATATATAAACTGGGCATTTTAAACTCTCAAACACTTCATGTTCTTCACACCAGGTTTCAACTACTTGAATAACAGCCAAGGCTAAATAAAAGCCAACACTAAAATGCTGTTCAACTCATGTTTAAAAGGTTTTTAATGTTTTGAGTTTGCTTTAAACTAAATGGTAAATGACCTCACTTATATAGCGCTTTTCGACCTTCACAGTTCCCAAAGGTGTTGGTCTCCACCAGGAGCAACTTAGGGTTCAGTGTCTTGCTCAAGGACACTTCGACATGACGGGTGGGGGGGGGGGGGGGGGGGGCTCTAATGTGCGACAGTGGTAACCATGCTACCCCATAAAGTGTGTTTAATGGCACCTTAACATTTTGGCATTGAGAAGCATCACTGCTACACCCGGAGTCAGACAGAACCTAACAACACAGAAAACTGAGTGAAAACCTTGGTGAAATAACAGGCACAGCGTCGAGGAGAGAGACAGATCCTCTTTTTGTATGTACTCAAAACAAGTCTTAGTATTTGTAGTGTAGTATCTGCCTATCCCTGAATCCCAGTTTGTCTTTGCTGTCATTGTTCTTTAGAGAACAAGTAGGTGAACAATAGATTGGTCATTCTTACCTATTCTTATAGCATATAAAAAGTCAAAGGAAAAAATAATGGTTGGATGTGCAAATCATGTGATTCAATTATCAGACTGAGGGTTTACATCTTGTTTCCTAACCTGTCACCCATGAACCTTAACCAAGTGGCCTTAACGATAGGCGTGGTAGTTTAGAGTCATGTGAGTAGTTTTTGGAGTTACTGTAAGTTTTTTTTTTAAATAGTGGACCATCTTATTCAATACAGATAATAAACTGTAAACTCAGAATAATTCCTATTACTTGGGTTCTACAACACCATTTGTAGTAAGGGATCATGCACACTACCAAATAAAAACATAATACTTAGTTATTAGTTAAAGTTAATGTGCAAAAGTTCAAAAAAGTCCTTTCTTTGCAACATAAAGTTACCCGTGTTGTTAAATATACTTTGCGATATTATACTGCAGAGGCTTTGTTCAGTCTTCCAGCAGTGATCACATTCAGCTATTTGCAAAGTAAACAGGTCACATGCTTGTCAATGGCAGTGCTGGTAATGGCCACCCATTTTTTACTGTGAGTGATTTTCCTCAGTGCACCAGCTCTGCATAACATCTAAACCATCACTAACTTCTCACTGTGTTCTGTCGCTAATCACCTCCTGGGTAGACAAAGCTGAATTATTCAGAGGCTGAATAATGGGTGCACTGAACACTGGGGAACACAGATACTAAGAGCAAGGTGAGGCGTGACAAAAGACAACATTCATTAAAAGCCAAACAGAGCAGAGCTGATTGGCTGAAAGCCCAGAAGAATGTGCCAGTCCAGAAACAATCATTGGGTTACACCACCAAAGACAAACTGAAATACAGCACATTAGACAATCTTATAATCAAGCCAGAATTACAATAACAAAGAGATAAAAGCTAGTTCAAAGTACATGCAGGTCCAAGGTCTATGGTCGCAAATATAATTCAGACAAAGTGGGGGAAATATCAAAGTCGGTTGTTATTTACCAGAATGTACAAAGGCATTAGAGTCAGGGTTGGCCTTGGCCTAAGTCTTCAGGGATAACGGTTCCCAACTCATGAATAATGTAACGCAAATGGTTGAGAAATTGCCCATGATTTATGACAGAACTGTAAACTTTGAATCCGCTGTACCTGGCAGTGGTCTTATTAAGCGTCTCTAGAGGACACCCAACGTAGTGTACACTAAATAATAAACGGATTAAATAAATACATATTTCATGCAGAAATGCTCAAACATTCTCAGGCTCCAGCTTCTCAAATGTGAGAATGTGCTCTTTTGCTCTATTTTATAGATCGTATAAAAAACGCATTTGGGTTTTGGGCTGTTGGTCGAACAAAGCAAGCCATATCAAGACGTCACCTAGTGCTCCAGGAAATTGTTATGAGGATTTTTTCATCAGTTAGTCTCAAGAATAGCTTAATCTACAATGAAAATGGTCTCTATACCAAATTTGTATTGGTATTCAATAGCTAATTAATAAACAATCAACCATTAAATTATACAAAAGCAGTCACTTGTTCACTGCTGCTGTTGTTGTTACTGCTTGCCATGTTTCCTGTAATTCAATTTAACTAGTAATAATTTTGATTCTATTATTGCAAAACATTCAGGTTATTTTGTTTGTTAAGAATTTAATTGTACTTTTAAGTGATTTTGTGAATAGTCAGAGCAGCCTACTGACCGTGGCAACAGCGGTGCTGGATTACAAGATAGCATAGACAGAAACTCAAAGGTTTTGAGGCAGGTTTTTTAGAAGGAACTTGGACCATATTTTAAAACTAGAGTCATTCATAGCATCAACCAAGACTTGAAAATGTAATTCCCTCCAGTGCCCAACTAATCTCCCTAATCTCACAGAGTCCAACTAATACCTATTGTCAAGATGATGTTTGTTATTCTGTGTTTGATAGATGTTTATGGGCAGAATAGAAAACACATCGTCACTGCTTACACACGAGTCTGTGGGGTTTAGTATTTGCAATAACACGTGATAATCATACGATATACTTATTGTTAAAATTTCACAACAAATCCCAAATCCAGCCCTCAAACCCTTAATTAAGAATTAAGATGGATGGAATTTAATGTACCCTTTGAATGCATTATTAAAACCTTTGCTGAAAATGTGAAGGGATTACAAATTCATATTAGGAGAGGAATGGCTCATCTGCTTCTTTTCTCTTGCATGACATGTTTATTTACAGGAGGAATCATCCAAAATGGATGAGCTGAGATAAATTAAGATTTATTAACAAGGAAAGGAAATTGTGGACAGTGTGTGTATTTTTTTCCGGTTGTAGCCCAGAAATATCTCCCCAAAGATGTTAGTGTATGAACCAAAGTAAAATAATTTTAGAAAAGCTGTTCTCAAGCTGTGTTATTAAACCACCGTTTATGCAGAATGCCAGATGACATGCGCTTTTCTTAACCAACAAACAACGCTGCTTGTATGAACTTCAAAACAGCTGCTGAGAAAGATCCTTTTACACGCCAGCTTGTACCTGAAACATCAGCAATCGGCATGACATATGAGGGGCTATTCCACAGCCACTTATTATCTTGTTCAGCTGGAGAAAATCACAGGATATAACGCGATGAGAGCAATCAAGGTGTCTTACCTCGTCTTGGTAGATGAAGAAAAGCATGATGGACAGAATTTCCAGGAAGAAGATGAGCAGGAGGAGGATGAAGAACTGTGGAGACACAAAAGGGAAGAGAGAGGACAGCTGAGTTGTTTAACAGAACAATTTATCAGCGAGGAGGAAAGAATCTCAAAGGGGATAATAGGCATCTGTCTCTGAAGAATGAATATAGTATAAATTGAAGAGAATGGAATAGGCAGCAGACACCCTAGTGGGAAAGTAAAAAAGTAAGAAAAGAAAGAAATGCCCATAGACTGTCAAGGAGAAGGAGTTGGCGAGGTAAGGACGGCTGTAGATCGTTCAGCCTCGATATTTCTAACTGACAGGTCAAGAGAGCAGAGAGAGGGGAGGAGGATCATAGCAAGTAGGACAGACTGGGAGAGGTGATATACAATTTTCCTCTATCCACTTTTGAGTTTGTTAAAGGATCCGCATTTTATTCCTCTCCAGTCCTCACCCACTCCCTCCTCTCAGGGATGAGCTGCTTGATGGGTGATACATCTTCTTCCTGTGGGCCCATGTGAGTGCCTAAAACAGTTACGAGCTCATCCATCAACTGCTCTGCTAGGACATGGCTCTGTTGCTCACACATGGGAGTGACTGTCTGAGACAGGGACAGGGTGACATATTTTGAGAGACAATGGGACAACGTTCCAGGGGGTCACAAAAAAAGATCTCGATAAAATGGCACAAGATTATCAATTGGTGTCTGTAGACGAATACATCCACACACATCAATGCCGAGTTGCATTTTGGAGAACAAGACTGGTAAACTTTTTTTTGTCAGCGCCGTGGCTCTACTATTTTGGTCCAGACTGAAATACCTCAGCAACTTCTGGATGGATTGCCATGGGTTTAAAGGATTGGGACTGGAGGAGGTATAATGTTGCCATGGACAACTACAATTTAAGCCCCATTTCTTTGGCCTTTACCTGTTTACATTTTGGCATTTAGCTGCTGATGCTTGCAGTGTACCCATGGATGTACAGACAGCTGTCACTGGATTACTTTGAAACTTAAAAACGTGATGATTCTCAGGCAAGTTCTGGAGTTACGATGAGCATCTTTTTTCAATTATTTCTAAGTTGATTGATAATGATGATGCAAGTCACACTGAATCTAAAAATGTGTATCATGTCTGTGTGTTGACATTTGACGTTACGTGGTAGCGTTTGTTGGCATTTTTACCTTTACTAAAAAGCATAGAGGTACACCAAACAAGCATGCTAACACGTAGATCTGAGATGGTGAACATTATACCTGCTAAAGATCAGCATGTTTATATAGTCATTGTGAGCGTGTTAGCATGCGCTGAAAGCACAGAAAGCATGAGACAATCTCAGAAGGTCAAAACAGATTTTAAAAGTAGAGATCTTGTTTTTCAGACATCATGGCTACACGTCCTCTGTGTATTCCGGGCTTGACAGTGGATGTGAGTGTTGCGTTCACAAGACTGGCATCGAGCAGGGCTGTCAGTTGCCCCCGAGGTCTTTTTGGCATCACCTGCATGAATGAATCACTAAACTTGGCAACACTGCAAGGTGAGAGACCGACTAGGTAACAGAGTATATAGCCGATGGTGTGTTTGACTCACTTGTGTTCATTTCAAGAGGTGCTCACATATAACCATCCAAAATCAAATTCTATTGTTCAGTCAGCCTTCATTGTCTGAACTTTATGCTCCATTCCAATTCCAGATAACTCATTTTTAGGTGTATATTTAAATGGAAGAGAGAATTCAAGCTTTTCAGGTTGATGACATCCTTTCATAAGCCAGCGGATGTCACGTCAAAATTCAATTCAAGTGAAGAAACACTACAGTTTTAACTTAATCTGAATATCTGACATGATGAAGATACAAGGTTTTACCTCAGACAGTCATATTATTCGATTTTCAGTTCTGCAACCAAAAAGAAAGAGTTAAAAAAGAAAATTACAGAATGAGAAAGAAAGCCAAGTTTGAATCTGTGGCATTTTGCCTTTTTTTGAGGTTTCTTGACCTGCTATTGATCCTTAAAGGAAAAATAATTTCCCTCCACATTGTTAAGAAAGTGCAACTAGCAGTTCTAGAAATTTAGATTCAGTGTCTGGACAAGAGATCTAGAGCAGATTCATGTTGCCACGGGCACTTGAACCTTCATATTGGATTTTGTTTTTTTCCTACTTAGAGTTGCACTCATCGATTCTTGGCGACTAGAAGGCAGAGGAGGTCTTGAACAAGCAGACAGACTATGAGTCCATGTGACAAACGCACAGCCCTGACAAATCATCACTTAGTTGAGTTCTTATGGAAATGTGATAGCAAACAATTGCAAACAAATGCTAATTATTTACACATTCAGCAGGGTAGCCTGATAATTAAACTGAACTGCCATTGCATTTTCACCTACTTTTTCAGTCTGACAAACATGGTTGCCGATTTCTGCATGGGGGGGGGGATTAATTTGCCTAAAATATCAGTCGTGTCAACGCCATTCTCAGTCGACAAAGAAGAGGCTGTCAGTAGTGGTTGCAAGGAACAGACAACTTAATGTTTGTCATGTTGATTGTTGAGTTAAGAGTTGTCTCTGAACATCTACATACTACAACTAGTATAGTTGTGTCTATTCCACACTTGTGGCCATTTTTGGGGCCATTTTGGTGTCTACATTTTTCTGGCTCTACCGCAGGAGGATGACGTCCCCACTCTTAATCGTGCCTACAAACATCTGATCGGCTCTGTGGTCTTTCCAACCGGGAAAACGGTCAATGGGCACAAAACCACAACTGTTTGAATCGCTGAAAAATTCATAAAGGACAAATCCCATAATCAGTCTCCTTTTCACTCTGGTTGGTCTCCACCAACTCTAAACTTTAATATGTTGCTCTGCTACATATGGATATTTTGTCTCTAATGGCTTATGCACACATCATTTGGGAGTCCTAAACGTTTAAACTTGAACCATACCACAGTTTTTGACAGAAGAGGAAACAAAGAAAAGAACATTAAAGCTACAGAAAAACGTTCATATTCTCTCTTTCTCTCCTTTTTACCATTTCACTCCCCGTCGCTAAACGGCTCTTCGCTCTACTGCGTTCTTGGGTGTTTCTTTGAGACCATGAAATCACACCAGAGAGCAAAGGGACATCGTTAAGAATGAGAAACTGATACCCACCAGCACTTGGAAAACAAACAGACCCATCCCCTGTGGCTCTCTGAATATTTCCCCATTAATCTGCTCTTAATAAGAAATTTAACTCCTCTTCTTTAGACCACCGGCGATAGCCAGCCACAATGGGATCATTTGATGGCAGAAGACAGCATTATGCGTTTTTTAATATACTACAAGAAAGCTATTGAATTAGCTTGAGGAATTTCAAACTGCTGCACTGAATGGGTTACTATTATCAAATGGGTTGCAGAAATTGACTGTAAATGATAAATCCATTTGTGAACTGTGTAGAAAAGCAAATGATGATGAAAGCCAAAGCAGGGTGCCAATTAAGTCAAGTGCAGTGGAATCGTTCTGAAGCTGTTGCCTCCTTGATGAAACATAATTGATTTAAAAGGACAGATGTAACTTCCCAGTCATGTTAGTAATAATAAAGAATCTAAACAGCTGGTTGAAAACTTTACTCTGAGTAAAAAAAGGTTTAACTGAGACGTAAAATAAAAAACAGCAAATTACTTTGAAAGGCTGTTTCTTAACAAGACACTTGTTTATGTGACAGGCAGCAGGTAGTGGAAATACACTTGAATCTGCTGTTTTTGGTAGTTTGTGTTTAAAGTATGTTTGTTTAAATGGACATGGATGCGGTATATCTCAGCTGGAATCTAAAAGTGAAGCTGGGCTCGTTTTGTGCTGGTGTGCACTCGGTGTCTCACTGTGATAAATTATTATAAACAAAGACTCAGATCCCATTACAAAAAGGACCAAAGCAGGTTCGATATATTTTCCTGGATTGTCATTATTCAAACGGAAATATGTTATTCTGTTTGCAGCAGCGGCTTCCAGCAGGAAAGATTTATAGGAGATCAGAGTAAAAGGAAACAAAACAGGGCTATAAACAGGTTTTCTATGGAGCAAAAACCTTTATATCTTTCTAAACTGTTGTCAAACAACATTCTTATGTTCAGAGATTGTGATTTTCAAACCAATCGCTATGTAGTGGTGGAAGAAATACTCAGATCCTTAACTTAAGCAAAAGTACCAACACCGCAATATAAAAATACTCCATTACAAGTAAAACTACCTACTTAAGTAACAGTACTTATCATTAAGGATTACTAGTACTTGTTTTGCTGAAAGATTGGTCCCTGTGACTCGTACATTTAATATTACATGATTAATAATGATGAATCAATGCTTAAGCAGCATTGTAGCAGGTTGAAGTTGAACTAGTTTTAAGTAATATACAGTTAGTCCAGAGGTACCCAACCTAGGGGTCAGGCCCCCTTCAAAGTGTCACAAGATGAGTCTGAGGGGACTATTCCCTCATCTTTCCTGTGTTTGTGAAATATTGGATAATTGTACCTCTTTGGGCCTCAAACTGAAGAGTTTAGGGGGGAAATCTCTCTTTGGGAAAACTTGCTTTTATATAAAGGGGTCACAAGACAAAAAGTGTCACAAGGCCAGAGAGCGCCATTACAGGAAGGACCTGAAAGCAGACAGAGGCAGCAGGATGACTTTTAGTGGTTTAAAGACCAAAATACATTACAGGCAGGTTCAGGTAGGCAGACAATTAACAGGCAGGTGGCTGAAGCTCAAAAGCAAAAACACAAGGCAAGTAACACAGCAACTAGGACAACCTGGCAGAGGAGCAAAAGATCTGGGCCGCTATATGTAGAGAGTAGCTGGGAATGAGAGGGTATGAGACGCAGGTGAGGGGGTGGGCGAGGAAGACCAGGCAATTGCAGAGAAGATGAGGGAAGTGGGAACAGGTGTGAAGATGGGTGGGGCAGTCAGGTGATGGGGAAAGGAGGGGAGTTTCTGAGGGCACCTGGGGGATGGGAGAAAAACGGCAATGAAGGAAATGTGGCTGGAGAGGAGGGACAGGGAGACAGACTGCGGCAAAAAGGTCTGATACCACTGGTTTAATCTTTAACAATACACTGTTTTTCATACGGTTATCATATGTAAAATGTTCATCTGAAAAAAAAAATATATGTACCATCATACTTGCCAATACTCTCTGTATCTTGTATGAAGGCTGCTTTCATCCTTCCCCTGATCATGTACTCACAGGCAGAGCAATAGCAACAAAGATTCATTTTTGGCCTCAAGACCTCTCATTTCTCATCACCAGATAACACTAAGAATTTGAAACCAGGAAAGCTGGACAGTATTTCTTCTTGCTACTGCTCTCCCTGTGCAGGCTTATGAGATACAGATTGTACTGACACATGTAATGGTGTATATTATCATGTCAGTCTATCACAAGAGAGATAAAACTCAGTAAAGTGGTCCTTTAAGACCTCTCAATTCCAGGCGTGGTGGGCCGGTGTCCTGCAGGTTTTTGTTCCATTACGTTTTTTTGTACTGTGAGAGTTAATGAGCCACAGCTGGTCTGTATCTAACAGACGCCTTCAGGGGGGGAACAAAAACCTGCAGGACACCGACTCTCAAAGACCAGAATAGGGCTCCTCCGGGTTAAGCATTTCTTGAGGTATTCTCATGTTTGCAGTGTGTTTTATTGCAGCTGAGTACTTCATGGACAGAAAACAGTGCTGCAATTAGTCACTAGAGAGTTTGGATTTATGTTGTAATACTTACTCAACATTTCAGTAGACTTTATATCTAAAGAACACTGGCTTTTAGTGGGAACTAAAGTCTAAATGCAAGCATCATGAAAATGTATATAGCACACTCCAGAGACCCCCTTGCATATCCTCATGTTATTTATGTTATGTCTTGTCCGGCCAGCAGCACTGATATCCCTGTTTAGCAGAGATTGATGCCTATCAAGGCTACTATAATCTAAAACCAGGCACAGGGATCGACTCCTTGATCTTCATCCATGCTGTGATTTCCTCGCTGTGCTAAAGCTACAGTGGCTCTTTGTGTGTTGACAGACCAGTAAGACTGATGAATCAGCCATGTCAGGCACACAGTCCATCAGCGCCTCCAAAATCAATACCTTTTGGGATGTTGCTGCCTTGAGCGTATGTGGAGGGAAGCCTTTGAGGTGATAGCCTTGTCCTTTTCATGTGGTGGGTCTAATCACTTTCACATGTCTCAGACCTGTGTGAAGCTGCTCTGTGTAAACAGTCTGCTTCCATTTCCACCACAGTGACCTCACCTTTCTAACTAATTTGTGGGCAGATTCGGTCATAGACCCACCGCACCTCCTTTGTGCTCTTTGTCTTGCACTAGTATTGACTGTCCGAACTCACTAAAGTGAAACATGAGTTTAATTACCCATTACCCTGATGAAAATTGAATTTCTGGAGAAATTCAGTGTCCCCAAATGGCTCTTATTTTCTACTTAAAAGGACAGGGTATTGAATTTTGTTCCAAAATCTGGTTTAATGTCATGACCGGTCCATTGCACTCAAATGATAAAGACTGCTTTCTTTAAAGCACCTGGAAGACATGATTTTAAATGGAAAAACAGCGTTTCTCCACGTATTTGTTACTAAAAAACAGCAATTAAAGTTTAAGACTTCATTTGAACTGATGTGGTTGACGGTGGTGTCTCCCTGGCAACAAAAGCAAACAGTTGTCATCAACAGTCATCAGATTCGGATGACTGTTGATCACAATATATGTGCTGCACTATCACTGGCCTGATTTCCTGAACACTCCGGCATAAGTGTCTGTTGCCATGGAGAGGAAGCCAATCAGAGGCACAAATCAGATTAAAAAATGCTCTGTTGTTGCATCATACTTCATCCAAAGTTTACAGAGAATCTGAAAATGAACTAATTTAAATAGCTGGATTTTTGATCAGGTAACTATACACACTGTACATTTAGAAGCAGACACAACTGAATTTTATGCTCAGTGACTGAGTGCTGACCAAAGTGCACCTTGGGAGGCATAAGTTGGCAGGCTTGTTCCTTTTTTGACTTTTTATCATAGAACCAGATAGTTTGTAATGCAGCTACTCCTCTGCTGTGCTGCTATGATTCTAGCGGGAGAGTTTCATGTCTACCCGAGTCTTGCAGGAGCTCCTACAGTCATCTAATATTGTCTATGCAGAAAATGAACACAAGTTTTACTTCCAGAACAATGGACACCTGAAATACCTCCTTTCATCCTTTTGCAATTCTATTGTTCTAAGTTTGGCAGAAAACAGTGTTTCCATCGCTCATAGTTTGAAACTGAGAGAAAATAGGTCTTCAGGTCCCTTTTTTTTTAAAGGCTCTTTTTTTTGAGTGACAAGTTTCCACTCTAATATTACTACCCTTTTTAAGTAATTTTGTTCAAAGGCTGCTGTAATACTGCTGCCAAACATCAAGACCAAAGCTTCCACGAGCAGCTGACTGGCAATGTGTCTTAAAAAAGTTTATATAAAGTTTTACATTCATATAAAAGGTAAAGATGTCTTTGAAGTCATACACATCGTAGAACTGCGAAGGCATATTTTGCAAACTGTAAACCAACAACTGTGATTGCTACAAATTACAAGAGACACAAAAGGCAATAATACTTTTGCCAGCACAGAGCGCAACAGTAATTCCTCAAATGTTTCACAGTAATGTTGCAGTACTCTGTGTCCCTCATCAGTGATCAACATGCTAATTAGCCCTGAAATTTGAAGGGAGAAAAGTCTTTTCTAATCTCCATGAAGAACGGGCTGCTCTGTCACTCATTAAAGCAGACTTATAATTCGCCCAGTCTCATTATATTGACACAGTGCAGGAATTCGTCCAGTCACTGTGGAGAAAATGTCATGGATCATGCTAATGATCGACACTCAGACTTATTCCCACAGAGCTCATAATTGCTAGCTCCTGCTGTGCCATTTTTCTAATGATTAATGCTATTTTTTACCCATACAAAATTTTTCTTTCTGATCAATGCTGTGCAGTGTCGGTGCTCGTTGACATGAGCTTGTTGGTTCATCAAAATACTTGGTTCTGGGGTTCACACTTTATCAGGGATGCCTGGTTTGAAATTGGAGCTCAGCTCTAAATTTGTGTAAATTAGAGCATAAAAATGTTCGATATTTGATGTCAAACACTTCCTGTGCCCTGATTTGCATATTAGTAAATATATCTCTCTTTTCCCATGCCAAATTCAGGTCAGTCAAGTGTCAAGACACTCCTGCTGTAAACTAATCATGGCACACAGCTCTTAAACAATTATGTTATTAAGTTGTATATAAAGAAACCGGAAACAGCCTCTGGCACCATCCCGATGAAGGCAGGATAGCTGAAAATGTTTGGTGAATAAAGCATGGTGTACCGGAGAAGATGAATTTGAACACTACTGCTTTAGCTTCTAAAATAACCAGTCAAAATTCAAATGCAAATTTTGACTGAAATGGAGGAGAGTAGATGACATAAAATGCAATTATACAAGAAAAATAAACGGTTCAAAAACATCACAATTTAATGTGAATCATTGCCATGACAGACTGTACAGCATCTGCACTTATGATTCCACATAATCACTTGTGATGAGTAATAGATCTTCTCTAGTACTGAATCTATTGACAAACTGTTCATAAGTGATATTTAAGAGTTTTATCTTATTAAACAAGATAAGACATTGTTTTGACCCCGTAATGGTTGAAAAGTGGTCTCAGCCATGGTGTGTTGCACTGCTCTTTCCTGTGATCACGACAGTGCTGTCAGTACAACTTCAACATGACTGACAACAGCTGTTAACCCCCCCTAACAAACAAGCAGGAGCTGCTCTACTGAGATTACTGAGGCTGCTAAAAATATCTCCAGACATTAAACTGAATAAAAGAGCAACCATGTCAGTGGGGGTACTGGGGTGGATCTAAGGGGTGGGCCAGTGCCTCTGACAACAAGGCTAGATCCCCATATGGCCCATAAACTGCAGTGGAATTTTCTTTCCGGAAGAGAGATTAAATTTTCTTTTATGTTATAGCTTCTGTATTTGCATTCTGTTGTCATGGCTGTGTTTTTGCCCATTTATCATTGACTTTCTTCAAATTCGTGAAACATTAGTGCCTCTGCATTGCAACGTGTTGGAAATGTCAGAAGGTCTGCATACCGATATGTTTACCATGTATAAAAGTAGTCAGATGTGACCACCGACACGGCGTTTTCGATGGCACATTTAAACCGCTGCAGCTAATTAATGTTAATTCTGTGGGTTTGTCAATTAACCACAAAGGCAAACTCTTGCTAGGCTGTTGTTAACATGCCTGTGTCTGTATTGTTCAAGCTTGGTCAAAGGTTGCCGTTCAGACAGGCAGTTAGCAGCTAGCTCTGTAGCTGTCGAGTGTAAACTGACAGCTGGTGGATAGATGGTGGTCAGTAGTCCTAAATGTCCCAGTTACACATTATTATTATTATTTTCATGCTTAAATATCGTTGGCGGTTGTCAGTCAGATATGAAACCCTTTACCTTGCAACCTTTTACAAAGTCTTGTCTATAGAGCCATAGTGATTATTAAGACTTATAACAACTGCAGTTCTGCTTCTGTTTACCAGAAACAAGCCTCAAATGTAAAATGAAAGACTTCTTGTGTACAAGATATTTTCATCAGTGAAGCTCACAGAGACCGCATCTGTTCACAGCAGTAAATGTGACAGCTTTCGTGAAATAGATACAGGTTGAATCACCAACGTGTCATATCAGTCGGTGATAGAGAGTACAAACACAGAAACTCATGCTGTAAGAGAACGTCAAAGCTTTTTACTGTCTGAAAAGTTAGTGATGTTATTTGTCAGGCCAACAACAACAAAATGTGAAATGAGAATGGCATCATCACAACAACAACCCTGTGTTTAAAATCAGCACTAGCATCAAAAACCATCCCAGCAAACATCTTACCGTCAGCAGCAGAGGACGGCTCTCTTTGACAGCTCCCACACAGCCCAGACAGCCAATCACCATGATGATGGTGCCCACCGCGATGAGCAGGTTGGCTGCTGACAGGGAGGGAAGGGATGATGACAGAGTGGCAAAGTTTCCCTGGGTCACCGAGAGCCAGACTCCCACCCCCAGTATGCCACATCCTCCCAACTGCAGAGGAAACACAAAGAGACGTAAAGCTGTCAGTGTGCTAGCAACAGTCAAAAACTCATCCTTAACAGAAACACAAACATGGTGGTGCATAGAAAAATGTGCAGACTTGTTGTGGCTTTGTGTTTGTTTGTTAAACTGCGTGAAAACAAAAAAAAAACTCTTGTCAAAAACTCAGCACAACTGGGATAACAGATAAACAGGAGAAGGAGAGCAAAGCAACTTGAGCCTCCAAAACAACACAGTTTAAAGGAACAGTTCTACATTGGGGACAATATGCTTATTTTGCAAAGTTAGTGAGAAGACAGATACCACTCTGACATTTATCCAGTAAATTTAAGGCTACAGACAGCATAAAGATTGCAAATGGGGAGAAACGGCTAGCCTGGCTCTGTGCAACAGTAACAAAATCCACCAACTAGCACCTCTAAAGCTTGCAGATTATGTCATACCTTGTTTGCTTATGCCGTACAAAAAACGAAGCGAGGCTAGCTGTTTGCCCCTGTTTCCAGTCTTTATGCTAAGCTACGCTAAGCAGCTGCAGCTACATATTTACTGTATAGGCGTACAGTGTCAATCAATCTTATCACCTAACTCCCGGCAAGAAAGCAAATAAGCGTCATCACAAACAAAGGAAGAGATGTAAACATGAAGTCATATCGACTGACGGGTAACTCATTTGGAGACTGTCATCGTGCATCATATATGGACCCACATGGGAAAATCAAATACCGTTGACTCACTGCAAGTCATATGGCACATTACTGCACCATATGTGTTCACTTGACAAAGACATAACTGTTAATGAGCATTATTAGTCCGGACTGCAACTGGACCCCAGATGATTTAATAAGGACGAGTCAGTAGACACAGGATGAAAAAGGGGCGTCTTGTACGGAAATATTATCGGAGGAATAATTACTGTGTGGTCGCTTTCTCACTTGCTTTTTTTCTTTTATCTTTCTGATGGCTCAGGGAAAATCCATCCCTGCACTCGCATGTGCTGACACGTTCGCATGTTTACCAAATGATTTTGCATAATTATATAGGCTATATCTCTTTGGAAATTATTTTCTTTGGAGTTCACACAATAAGCACATTAATTTGGTAATACTTAGACTTTTAAATTCATGTTAAATCACACATCTACTCTCACGCAGTCTAGCAGTTGGTCTGCTTCTCTTTCACACGAGGAAACGCAACGCACCAGACTTTTCAAGCTGCCTCGGTCCAGTTGTTTAAAAGAAGTGTACCAAACCAATTCGGCAAACACACCGGCTTGTTTGGACCAAAACAAACAATTAGATATGAAAGCACCCTTAGAGATTCCACCACAACGCTAGTACAGAGATGTCTGATGGCTATGGAATAGATTAAATTTTAGCACTTTTAAATATGTATATTTGTCTATTATACTGTACAAAAAGTGGTTTTCCATAACATTACTACAAATTCGTTTTTTGCGACAATAACACAATTACCACAGCACCTGCTATTACGTTTTGGGATTTAATTTGGTTAATAATATAATAATTTTGGCTCAGTCACATTTTACACATGGTTGGCCCATTACAAGGTAGTCTCATTTTAATAATAAAAACTGCTTTTGTCCACATGGTGTAATTGTTTGAACATTTCAAAGAAAGAAAGTATGAATTTCCCATTAAACATACTGAATTGTGATATTTCACTAATTATCACCTCCAATAAAGAGGTTTTTAGTCAGTTGTCTTCAAACACTGTCAGTTGAGACCAGTGTTTGAAGAGTTCAGCTGCTCTGGGAGGAAATCTGCACTCTTTGGAGTCCAACTGTGGATTCTGTTTTTTCTTTGAATGTTTTTCATTAAGAACCACAGCATGTTTTCCTTCAGAGGCACAGAATGACGGCGAGGGGGGAAACATATGGAGTCAGATGAGCCTCAATATTAATGAATGCCAACAGAAGGATTCACAAATGTATTTCGTTATTTATATATAAATCACACTCCAAAAAAAATATTTTTCAGTGCACATAAAAATATCATATATCATTAATATTATAATATTGCATATAAATGAAGAAAAGCCACATGTTCACAAATGTATTTCTGATGCACACACAAATATTTCTTGTTTGGAAGAAGGGTAGTATAAATCCACAAATATGTATTTAAAAGTATGAGTAAGTAAGGTATGAAACATGGATCTTAAATTTATATATCCGTATAGTCTGTTGTTTTTTGAGACACTCCTGCAGTGGCTCGATTCACAAATGCATATTTTTTTAACAGGGAATCTGTAGCCAATCAGATGGCTCCTTCCCTCTTTCTTCAGCCAATCACGTAAGCTTAGATTCGGGGGTATGATTTAATGTCATCGCGTGGCGTTACAGCAGGTCAACACCAACATGGAGCTGCTCTCCACAGGTAAGCAACAACTCTCCTGTCGTGCACGATTCAATATGTTTGAGTTATGAAGTTATGAATGCTAGCTAAGTTAGTGATGTGGCATTTAATACAAGTGTCAGCTAACATGTTAGCTATATAATGCTGATCGACAACCTAGGATCATCCATTAGCTGGCTAGCTATAACAAATGCAGGGAAGTTCACACACAAGTAGGTTGTAAATGTAGCATCCAAGTATGTTTTTGATGAAAATTGCAAACACTTTTAAATGCATATATTTGTGGATTTATACTACATTTACTTAAAACAATGAATATGTGTGTGTGTTCATCAGAAATACATTTTGAACCTGATTTTGTCTTTTGCATTTATATACAAGGATAAGTATTTTTGTGTGCATTGAAAAATATTTTTGTGGAGAGAGTCATTAATGTATAAATCCACTCGTGAATCCTTCAGTACGCATTCAATAATATTGAGACTGATCTGACTCCATAAAAAAACTAACAAATTTATGATGCACATCAATAAGGATTTTCAAATGCATCTATAGTAAATATCCATCATACACACACTCACACACACGCTACAGCCACTTGCCAGGACTCCCAAAGGCACTAAGATTTACATGGACGGCTGGATACACGATTGTTTTTCCCCAACTTTTCTGTCTATTTCCAGCTTTAACACAAGATCTTATTTAATGAGCTCTTGAGCTGGAAGTAGGGCAAGGCGGAAATAAAAAGCACTCATGTGGGGCTTCATTCACTGAGGCAGGTTTCTGCTCACCATCTAACACGGCTGGGAGATTTCAGCAGCTTGCAAATTAAGGGTCTTTGGGTCACTGTCACTCACAACGGACCTTTATTACGCCCCAGAGTGCATTCTCTAATGAAGATTGGCCGCAGTGAGAAGGGTGAAGGATGAAAAGGGAACTCTGGGAATTGATGGTGAACATTTTGAGGTCAGATGCTTAAGCTCATTGGATTGGTGGGTTACAGACATGCAGAGCATCTACGTCAAACCAAGTCCTCCTAAAATTACAAGAAATATCGACCACAGAAACATTCATTTCCACATAGCCACAGCAGTAAGCAGAATTATGTCAATTCATTTATAGAACTTTGCTTCATTGCTGGTTCTGTTCATCTAGTTAATGGTTTTTGTCAAATTAGACATAGGTGTCTGTTGTGTAAATGCTACTTAATGCTTTATTTAGTTTTACATGAATGTTCATAATGCACAGAAATACAAGACTGCCTTTAGGTTAAAGTGACTTGGGTGCTTATTCAGACATGAGATCGAAATTGCCATCACATTTATGAAACAAGGTGGATGTCTGCAAGAGGCTACATAATGTATGTTGTAGAAATACAACTTAGCAAATTATTATTATAAATTATGAGATATTCTATTGACAGTGATCTAATTAACCTCACAAACTGTGAGGGTTGGATTTGAAGTTTGGATCCCTCCATGCAGCAGCTTTTACAGGGAGTTTCTCTCTCACCCTGATCACAACTGGTCTTGGTTAGCACCCGTCCGCCAAAAACAGCAGCTTAAATCTTTACAGCCACACCGATTTGCAGTGTTTAAATCGATGTCGCCATCTGGACAGCCTCCCCCACTCACAGCAGGTGTGTGTACAGTATTTGAAGCAGCGCCTCTGATACTGGCTGCTGATTAAGGGCCAGTGTGAGAACACACAGTTTTCTTCAATAAATACCTACAAACTAAACTTCCTTTATTGCATGAGAAACATCACAAAATCTGGCTCAGTGGAGCAGAAATATCCACATTGCTATGATTTTGAAGATACGGTGATGAAAGGACGTCTCTCTGAATGATTTCCCCAATAAAATATGCATGCACAGTACATGTACTTGACTATTGGGCGTGCAGTGTTTCATACAGGTGGATTCTTTAATGACTACATTCACAGTACATGACCGCCAGTGCTCTGATCTCATTGCAATTACGAGCGCTCCATCCCGAGCATAGGTCAGGAATACATATTGAATAATTATTTTAGTATGATTAAGGTCATAAACTGAATTCTTATACATATATGAATAAAATGTGAAGCTCTCGGCGCCCAGGATTAGTAGGAAAACATGAGAGTTTTCATGGGTACCTCAGCAAGGAATGTTAGTTTGAATTCTAATGCTTCATGTATTATTTCTTCTTGTGACGCTTTGAAGTGTGAATCATGTATTCAGTTTGTCCCAAAAGAGTGGATTCTGGTCCTTAAATCTGCTCTCGTGGTTGTAGCCTTGTGATGAAGTTTAAAGTTGGTTTTTGATATAGTTTTACTTTAGATCTGTATTACCTTTTGCAATACATTTGATTTATGAAAGTGGAAGACAAACCCGGAGGGAGGATTTCTTTCTTTCTCACTGTCTTCGTGTTTTAAGAGCAAAATTGATTCTAAATCTGATCTCCACTTTTGGGGGTAATGTGTTACAATTAGGGAGAGAAAGAGAGAGAGTCTGAGTTTATCCATGTATTTTGCCAACCTCATTCATGATTTAGACTCGCACTTGTGCACCCAAATTATTTTCCCCATTCACACACTAATTTTGTCTCACATATGCAGCGAAATGCTTTCGCACTGTAGGGCACTGTAATGAATTTTTATCATTTTGATCGGCTTTCATTAAAATACGCCTGGATTGTCGAATCGTAAAATATTAAGTCATTCTGATGGCATAATTTAAGAATAAGATGCCTATTTAAAAATCCAGAGGATGCAGAACAACATTGATTGGGTGATTCTGGCCATCTGATGAACATATGTAAAGCCAGTATGTGTCTGACACCGCTATGATAAAGGTTTGGTTAGGTTTAGGCAAAAAAATGACTTGGTTAGGGGTAGGAAAAAATTACCACCCTGCCTTCTTCCCTCTGCAGACTGGGGCTTTAATCCCAATGGACAGCAGTCACAGTTCATACGGCCGTCAGAAGGCTTTGTTGCTTGAACATGAACATTTTGTGTTTTGGGCATTTACTGAAACAACTGGTGCTGTCGTTTTTCTTGGGATGACAGTCTCCTTTTAGTTCTGGCTTGATCTCCGCCGGCTTTGTCTCTTTAACTGGTAGATGTTTGACTTTCTTCACGAGCCATTCATTTACTTTGGCCCACTGCCGTTTGGTGCTGGGCAGGTAGTGAACACTTGGCTTGTCTAAGCTGCTTACCTGAAAATTGCAGCTTATGGTTTTAAATGGGAGGGAAGGTGTGAGTTTGAGAACCAAAACTATGAGTTAAAGTTGGCTAAAATCTGTGTAGAGCTGGGGTGGGTGACGATTTTCAGTGGGTTTGGCACTAGGAGCAACCTTTCACATTACACAGTCATTTGTTTTAATATAAAAAATATAACTTAATGGAATTTATTAGGCACAAAATTAAACTTCAGTGTTTTAAACTTTGAAAGGCTGTAACAGATATGATAAGTTTAATTTTAATCAAACTGGGAGAGTTAATAACTTCTGTAAGACTGTATTGGCCCAAGGCATCCCTGTATCATTTCTGATGTCAACATGTTTCATTTGGTTAATGTTTACATCAGACATTTTTATTTATGTCTGCACCCAGCCCATGCACTTCTCGAGTGTCAGTACTGAGCAGTACTGCTGAGGGTTGGGGTTTTAGAAACCTAGGGATGGTTACATTGTATGATTAAACAAACCCAACACATGGTGGATATTTCTTTGGCTGATTCCACTATTTTGTAGCCTTAACTTGTTGAAGCTGATGAAGTTTGGAAACATGCTGTAAACAAATAGTATTTAATCCTCATCAGTTAATAATTTCCAAGTTGCAGATCATTTTGGTTCTAAGGTTTTGAGATCTCTGCCCACGTGTGCCGCCAACCAAATGCAATGAAGGTGAATGGGATTTCGTTTATGGTTCTCACAGCAATGAAAAAGTACATTAAAAAAACTCAACAGCAACTGCTGTGTCCCATAGCAGCACTGTTGTTTTTCCACTGTATACCTTTAGAATAAAATATTTCAGTTTCCATAGTGAGGTCTGTGGATAATCCTGAGTAACCAGGATGATATTGAGTCCCCAGACAGATGATAGAGCTTCTTTTTTTTATTCAGTGACGTCTCTGCAGCAGGGAAGAGCCTACAGGCCAGTATAGGCCAGGTGTAAACACCCATGCACGTCTCTGCTTATAGATCAGCCTTTAACATGATCCAACCACATTTGTTGGCTGAAAAGTTTGAACTCAGCTCAAACAAATATGAACTTAACTGGCTGGATAGCAGATTTTCAGGTGTTTTAGAGTAAACTGTACATCTTTAGAGACTCTTTTCATGCAGCAGCTCTCCTGAGGGCGGTGCACTCTCTCCTTTCATGTTTTATATACAAACTACTGTTGTAGTCAGCAGGAAAACAGTCTTATCATAAGGTTTGCTGATCATTCAGTCGTTCTTAGACTTAGGGGCTCTTATTTTGAATGAACCAATGCTCTGGTGTGACAACCTGAAACAGAAAAAAACCAAGGACTTGATTTGACAATTGTCACCAGCCTCCACATACAGCACCGTGATCAAGAAAGCTGGTGGACAGCTGCGAATGTCTGGGTACCCTTTAATGACAATAAAGAGACTTTTTAAGCAGCTGCTAATTACAGTAAATCTGCCAAAAAATGTTTTTTAATCTTTGTGGTAAAATTGTGGTTAATTTTCAGGCTGGTGTCCTGATTTTGGAACCTGTTCAATAAAAACAGATTGGAAAGGGTATTGAAGGTATTTGGTGAGATCACTAGAGATGGACTCAGCTGGCTGAAATCTTTGAAGGGCATTTCCTTTAAAGCAAATGCCATCCTTGATAGACGCGGTCACCCCCCTAGCAGGAGTTTAAAATGCTGCTCGGTGAGAGCCGCTTCAGAGCCCTTAAATGCAGAAAAGAAGAAAGGTTTTCTTTTATATAACCCCCCCCCAACATTTTAAATATTGTACAAAACTCCATCGGATCTTATAAAGTTTTATGCTATGCTGTGTATTGCCTTGTTAATATTTATCCTGTGTTTTTTACTGCTGTTACGTGTCTCTGTAGTCCTTCATTACATGGAGCACTGTCTGGTAACAAACTTTGACCTGAACCTTATGAGTGCCCAAAACTTTCAATCTTCTTATTCCAAATAGAAAAATAAAAGTAAGTAATGTCCAAATCATGTATATTTTTGCTAAAATTGTGTTTTTGTTACTAAGCCATTGTGTAGACAGGAAGCCTCAGGCTGTTTGCTGCCTTCAGAGCGGGAATTTAAAGATGCTAAACATCCTGCCCCTTGTTGCTAAGGAGCGCAAACACCAAACTTCCCTCCAGCACCTTCTTCTCTGGTTTTCTCAGAGCTAAGCTGCAGAGGGACGCACATTCAAACCCATGCAGCCAGCAGCACATTAGATAGATGTCACCAGCAGAATATACTGCTAATTAGGACTGCTAATGGAATTATGATAAACTAACGTCTTTAAACCGATGTGGCTGAACATATGCTTCCCAAATGAAACTGGTAATTGAAAACATTGCGTATTTTGTCAGAGAACATAACTTTCCTTCTAAATCAGTCGGAGATTATCAACACCAATCACGTTCCACACCAGCAGCCCATTTTTAAAGACGAATCAATTAATTTGAACTAATAAAAAAACTACCCCCCCCATCCATGTTTCATTTGAATTCATTCACAGCTACGCCCATTTAACCCCACATCTGTTCATTTTGACAAACACATTTACTCCGTTGAGAATGGAGAGAATGACAAAAACACACTTCTTTTTTTTACAGCAGGAACGCCTTCGCATGTTCTTCATAACTCAGAGAAGCACAGTCTCACATGACTGAGCCCTAAATCAAAGAGTCAATGATGGCGCAGTGAAATGCGTTCATGCCACATTGATCTGGATTTTAGCAGGAGGTACAGACTATTACGCTCCCATCATAGATGTGAAAGGCGTAATGTAGAAGCCATTTCACTATTTGATTATTATTGTTGTGTTAAATTTGTTCTGTTTTATAGTTTTTGGGCACGTGGGGCACATCTCACTTAGGCAGTATATAAAGCCGGTATGTTGGGTAAGGGAAAGCACCTGGCGGGGAGGACATGTGTTTTTTTACCAGAGCACGAGAGAGACACAGGTAGAGAGGCATGATGAAACTCTGTTTGTTTGTTTGATCAATGGATTAAAACCGTTTGGAAAATGAACTTTTATGGTGCCTCAGTGGCTTTTAATGAAGTAAAAATTTAATTGAACTTAACAAAAGGCCACCACACACAATGTGATGTTTTAAATCTACTGAATTTATAGAATATATTCATTCAGACATCAATGAAGAGGTAAAAGTTGCTTTGTAAACCTCAGACACTCAAACTCAGGTCTACATTTAAAAACTCTTTAGAGTCTGGTGTTGCGTTATTGAGATTTACATAAACCTGTTATAATTCATCCATAATCTTGTCACTCCACAAACATTTAGAAATGCAAAAGCCTTGAAGTACGACCAGCAATAAATCTTCTGTGAATGTTTCCTTTATGAGAAGGCGACAGTATGTGTGAAGGCATTTATCAACTCAACCTCTTCTACAATAACTATTCACTCTCAGTGAAGGTAGGTCCGTAGGTATGCAAATAATGTGTCACAGTTTTGGTATGGTATAAAAAAGTGATCCAGTCTTTTATATAAAGAGATTTGTCAAGCAATTTTAGGGACAAAATCTCATCCCACAAATCTCTTATTTGATCTTCTTACATTTGCTTCGCCAGAATTCTGCAGTTGAGCTCAAAGAAAATCTCTTGTAGGAGGTTTATGTGTCACTGTGACAAAGTCTTCCTCCCACCCTCAGGACTCTGCAGTTCCTAACCTGTCCACTAGTTGACCCTGTATAGTTTTTCCACCTCTGCTGGTCATCTTACCATTTTCCACCTACCTGTACATCCATTCTGTTTAATCTTTAGCATCATACTTTGAAGTAAAAAGCATGACTATTATTTTCTTAATGTGATGTAATTCCTGTTGTTGGGGGGCGGTGGTATAGAAAGAGGTGGGAGGGGCCAGTTCTGTGGCTTGGATGGGCATGAAACTCTCTCGGTTAAATCATCAGTCGAAGAGATGTACATCTGCATTAGAAAATATCTGGTTCTGGTTAAAAAGTAAAGTACAAGGTTTTGTACATAACAACTGTGTCGATAGCAGCAGATGGAGCTAAAGATTACGGTGTTGAGAAAACTGACGATACAATCTGCAGCTTAAATCGGTTCACTTTTGGATACATTTTTCAGTAACCGTTCACAAATTCAACAACAAAGCTTTTTAAATTCGCTTCAGCTCTGATTCACAACTCTGACTGGCTTCTTCTCCAGAGGCTCATGGGTATTGTAGTATTTAAAGTTGTCTGCCATGCCAAACTGAAACTGAAAACGTGATTTCACAGAAACAAAGCTGCAATAACTAAAACCATGTTTCTATGTTGAGTATCATTGAGGATATTTTTTAAAGAGGAACTCTTGTTGGCATATGATGTTAAAACGGGTGATTTCTCAGTTCAGCCGAATTCTGCGGCCCCGCCCTAACCATGCCGTATTAGGCAAGACTATGGTATATTTTGTACATTATACTGGCAGAACACTGGCAAACTGTAGCCCCAGTTTGTGCCTCTCACACGACTGCTGGTAGTGTTAGCAAGCCTGACAGTTGCTGGAGGATAGACGAAGTCGTATATGAATGAGATTTATTTCTCTGCAGTGGCAGTAAACACAACACATGGACCCGCTGATAACTGTGCTGTATTCAGAGCTTATCAAGACATTTAGGGCAGACGAACAGTAACGTTAACCACAATAAACAGCATGGCTTTGGTTATGTACTGACACTCCCCCACAGACGCACTGGACAGCCACATAATAATCTTTCAAAGGGCCATTAATGACCTTGTAGTGATCGTCAAAGCTCCACCAGACTTCTTTCTTTCCAGTGGAGAGACAGAGAGTCTGGCAGTTGCTTCTCATGGCTGATACCTACCAGCTCTACATTGCTGTCCCTGTTTCACTGAGTGGTGGTCAGTCAATGTCCCCCGTGTCCCTTGACCTCCCCCTGACATACATGTAGTGTCAAACACTACACTACTAGTGTCGAACAGTACATGTATGCCGTGAGAGATGGTTTCTAGCAGAATTTGAGAGTGTAGTTTAAGTTTTAAAGGAAGTTTACTTCAGAACAGAACAAATTTTAACCACAGCTGTGCACCGATACACTGATCTTCAACTCGTTGTTCTTCTAGTTACTCTTTAAAGACCATTCACCCCCTTTTCAAAGAACTGCTCTAAAAACCTTTCCTACTCCACCTGTTTGTCTGCATTTGGGTCCTAATTCCTGCTGCAAATAACACTGAACTATGACTTTATGTGAAGGAGTTTTTTTTGGCAGGTCGCATCTACGGTTAATCCACCATAACACAAATACACGCATTTCCAAATGCACCCATTTTGTATTCACGTCATACTCATGTTTAAAGGTGGTAACTGGCACAAGCTTTTCTGAGCTTTACAAAGGAGCCAAATAAGTGGCCTGTTAATGCCAGGACTCCTAAGTGCTGCACTGTCACTGTGGGTTTACCTGATGTGGGTGTGTTCTGAATAAATCCTCTGACAGTATGCATGTTTGAGTCATCCATGTTCCCTGACTGCCTCAACCAACAAACAAATCTCTTCTTCTTTTATTTACACAGCCTCTGCACACGATGAGACAGATAGTTGGTTAGATAAGATGTAATAAAAGCCACACAATCAAAATGTATCTACAGTAATTTTATACTGATACAATAAAATGTATAAAGTCTAAAACAGAAAGTATAATGTAATATAAGATAGAATAAAGAAGAAAACTCGCTATGAATTAAATATTGAACGACAAAGAAACATCATGAATAACAAGCACTGAGAAAAATTATTAGATAAAAGACTTAATATGTTAGAGTTATACTGAAGTCTCTGCAAAGATCAATTTGTTCCTGATTTGTTTGGTTTTTTTGGTGGGACTCTGTGAAATGATGTTTTCCAGTCCCTGCTGGTTTTATGATGTGCATTTTTAGACGTTAGTAGGATAGCTCCCCATCGTGTATGTAATTGAATTTCAGCAAAGATAACGCTCGAGCCGACTAGGCCAAAAGGCCACGTCTACAAAGTGCAGTACAAGAACAAAAGCTGGTTCATTTTTCATTAGCAAAATAAAACTGTGCTTTTAATAATTTATTAAACGAGTATCTTGGGTGAATATTAGCCCACAGCTGTCAGCCAACTGTGTGATCTTTATTTTCCTTTTTAAAGTCTTGATCTTTCAAAGAGTAAAAAAAAAAAAACCATCCCACCGCCTCATCTTATAGGTCTTCTTAGCTTTTTTCTTTTCTTTTTTTTTTACTTCCATCTAATTAAATCTTTGGTGATTGTGCAGTTGTTTGACAGTTTTTTTGAACATTAAAGGCCCTGAAAACCTATTTTCTCAATCAGCATCTTACTACAAGTGATTGGGTCCAACATGAACACAAGTGTTTGCCAAAGTTAGGGCAGTTTCACCTGCAAGATTTTTCATTTCTGTTTTTGTTGTTGCTTTTCTCACTGGTTTCAACTGGGGCGAGGTTCAGATGTCCCGTGATGTCACGTTCTTCCATGCACCAATCAGAGTCTAGCAACGTTTGAACCCAAATGTAATAGAGCGCTACAGGGATGATGTATTTTTGTAGGCCAACTAAAAACTAAAACTAGCATCAAATGTGTGGTCAGATTCATGATCTTGTTTACTTGATTTAAACCAAAGTTATCAGCTATCAGCACCAGTTCTTGTTTAGGCTATTATCAAATAATGTCTTGGATTTCCTTATTGACCAAAAGGTAATTGAAGAAATGGATATTTAAAGTGGAAAACTTTCTTGACACTTTTTTAATCTGAGGGCTGAGGTGCTGACGGTTTGAGTAAAAATCAAATGAGATCCAGCGCATATCAACAAGTACTGAGGGAGAGTCAGAGAGGGCTGGTTAAATGAAACAGGGCTATGGTCTGCAGACTCTGAAAGCCACCACTTCATCTGACACCTGAACAATAACCACACTTGACAAAAGCTCACCAGCTGATGTCTTTGACACAAAGAAGGCCAAAAATCAAACTCAAGTTCTTTGTGCTGCGAGGCATCAAGGTTAACCATGGGTCAACCATGACAACCCACCACTTTTTTTAATAATATCAGTCACTCCACAATTGTGCAGCTAGTCGTGGTAGTCAGTAGAACCTCAGACTGGGAAAGAAAGGAACCTTTAGGGCTGAGTCTGTTGGGGCTTTATTAACTGATTTCTTCCAAGTAACGGAGTGAGTGTGAATTAATGTTTTTCCTCCCACTAACTGTGGAGAAATGCAGTTAAAAAAAGACACCTCAAGCGTTTTTGGTGCAGCAGTGCAAAGTGGAGCCAACTAGTTCATCCATATTAACATTCACATACACTTATCTTGGGATATTCTCAATGGTGGAAGAAGTATTCAGATCCTTCACTTGAATAAAAGTGTAAATACACTAATGTAAAAGTACTCCATTATAAGTAATAGTCTCGCCTTCTAAATCCTACTTGAGTAAAAGTATAGAAGCATTATCAGCAAAGTGTACTTCAAAAGTAAAAGTACCACATTAAAATGTCCCCTGTAAGTGATATATCAATATATATGACTTTTTTAGATTCTTAACACTGATGCATCAATGTGTAAGCAGCATTTTACTGTTGAGGCTGGTCGAGGTGGAGCTAGTTTTAACTACTTTTAAATATATTATTATATTATATCCCCTTCATGTTTTTCTAAAATCTCCTCACAAATGTCCCGGTTGCGATACAAGTCATCCAGTTTATGTTGTACTGACTCAGACAGCGTTTTCCATCTATACACTGTTCCATGTGTGGCTTCTTGTTGTTGTTGTTACCTCCGCTTTCGCAGAGGACGTCACTTGAGCGGTCCTTCCCTGTGGCCAAGGACATATTTGCGGACACACTGCTAAAACAATGTGGCCACCTCCGAATGTGGTCTGAGCGATTGGATCTCAATGCATCCTCAATGCGTCTTGGGTGCATTTACACCTGCACTCAGAGCTGTCCACGTGTGATCGGATCACCCCGGATGGATTTTAATGCCAGGTGTAAACAGGGCCATATACAGTTAGGTAGTTTGGTTCAGTGGTCCCCAACATAGGGGTTGGGCCCCGCCAAATGGTCACAAGAGAGTTACCGTATTCAGCAGTGTGTTACCATGCCTGGTAGTTAATTGTTGGATGGTATAGTCATCAGTGCCCTCTGGTGACACCTGGGCTCGCTGTTACCAGCTTGTAAAATCTAGGCTCTGTTACCCACATGTTTCTCTCTCCCTGCAGGCACCCTCTTTGGTTATATGGCAGCCGTAGTTTCTCTTTGTTTCTCCTTCACTTATTTTATGCATTGTACAACGTTCACACACTATTCTCACCCTTCATGCACATCGCACATTACTGACCCTACTGACACTCACATCCCATGCTTTGTGATCTTTTGTTACGCTTATATTTCAGTTACTTTTGTTAAATAAATTACTTTGTTTAATCTTTGATTTGGTGTTTCTCCTGTATTTGTAATGGCCCCAGAGTCAGGTTGTGACAGAGGGGCCATGACATGATTAATGGGAGAGGAAAGAAGAAAAGTTCTGCTACACAAATTTATCTTCACTTTTGGACTTTTCTTGAGCAAAAAAGGTTGGGAGCGGTTGGGAATTAATTCAATTTGGATTTTTCTCCATTCGTGTGTGTAATATTGGATAATTGGGCCTCAAACAGATATTTAATAAAACCATTTGAGAAGTTTAGAGGGCAAAAACTCATCTGAAACATGACAACACAACTAGACGCTGTTTTTGTGAGGGACCACATGCCAAAAGGGTTGGGAACCACTGGTTTAATCTTTGACATTATGTAGTATTTTATAAGATTATCATATAATTTTGAATGTAAAATCTGAAAAGTAACTATTAAGAACTGTCAGATAAATGTAGTGGAGTAAAAAGTACAATAATACCCTCTGACATGCAGTGAGGAAGAAGTATAATTTAGCATGAGGTGGTACTTTATCTCACGTAAAGTACAAGTAGCGTCAAATTATATAGTACAGGACTTGAGTAAATGTGTTTCCACTGTACTCAAACATACACCTTTTGTTGCTAATCTCTTCTGAATCTGGCTTCCTACCATCACACACACAAATACACTCCAGTGCAGTATTGGAGTATTTATAAGTGCAGAAGCCGGCCTCAAGCATCCCAGCATCCCCGACTGAGACTTCAGCATCTCATGAAGCCTGGCGAGCTCACAGACAGTCAACAGTGTTCTCTGCTTGTTTTAGCCACTCCACACCTGAAGAAAAGGGCACAGTCGGCACTCACACTGACCTACTTTTCACCATTAAAGCCCGGCAGCCTCTGCTCAGCCTGGAAATCAGTTGTTCTCCACTCGTCGGGGGAAGGAGCCTTAAAAGTCGGACACTCTGGTCTCCTCAGCAGAATAAGGGATGTTGGATAAGATGAGCAGAAAGTGAGTAGAATTCGTAAGTCGTGCAGCGAATCATCTTGTGATCTTGAATCGTCGCAATCAGATTTAAAGTCACTTTAATCCCTCACGCCTTCCTCCCAGCTCCTACCTTTCTCTTTCCATTTAGCACATTCTACATTTCCATTTCTGGCACTTAAATGACACTCATCTAAACTTAAAAATTCAATTACATCGGAATTTACAAGGACTATAACTGGGCCTCTGACATATGAGCCTCCTGGAAGTAAAAATCCAGTTTCTCCCAGTATGTAAATCAAAAAAGGTATTTAACCTAGTGGGTCAAACTGTGCTGCTGGTAGTTTATTCCCAAGGCGCTTTGTGTGTGTGTGTGTGCATGTGCGTATTAAAGGATTACAGTGTGTTTATCATCCTGATGAAATCTCAACTCTCAAACTACATTAAGATACTCATTACAGAATCCACACGGGAGGCAAGCTCGGTAAATATAACAACACTGCAGATGTCTGCTGCCCATCCAAAATCCATACTACCACATTTGTCCTGGATGGAGGGGAATATATCTGCATCTGACTGTGGAGTGTATTCGCGGTGTAATTTTTCTATTTAATTACGTACATAGATTTTTAACCCCGGCTGCTCTGCTGGGGCTGACGGCATCTTCACTAAATTATCTTTCCGTGCTCTACACAGAATTGCAAAAAGACATCTGTACTCAGATACTTAATATCTTCCAATCTATTAGGAGGGTGCAGTGGGATAAAAGAAATATACTTCCCCTCAGGTGTTTTGATGTTCTGTGATAAAATCATACTGAAGCAGCTCTCACACAAGCGAAAGCTGAGAAATATTGCCGTGTAGCCTCCGCTGTGCTGTATAGCCTCCTGCCGTCATCTTCCCACTCCCACTCTGAGTCTGGGACACATTAAAATACTCATTTGGGCTGGAGGCATTGTCTAAATCTGGCATTTGTTGCCAAGATGGAGAATAGGCAATCTTTAAACCTGCAGGGTATTTGGATGGAGACGTCTCCCTTCACTGCCCTGGATTAGATGTTCCTCCTCCTTACTGTATTATTTTCTTTGCTCTGTGGTAAGAAGGGGGACTCTTAAAGAAAGCAGTAAAAGCCAAAGAAGTGACGGATCTTCCTGCTCCTGCATAAAGATTTTCCAACAGGTTCTCAAAATTAAACAAAAAAATACGTTGTTTGGAACTGCCCTCCAGAATGACGCATATAACCGTTTTCTGATTTGACGGTTAAAAAAACACTTTGACTGTCAGGAGAAAACAGGAAACGAACAATGTTAAAATGCCACTCTGATTGCTTCCCCACGCTGACTTTGTGGCTCTAAAACATGTCCCCCGACTTCCTCTTGTGCTCTCATCAGACAAGAGTCCGACAATGACTGCAGCCGCTACAGGGCGTGAACACATGTCATTTTCTTTGGCCATTTTCTGAAAAGATGCTGCTGTTTTTCTTGGAAAAGCAGCCTGATATTTTCTGCTCGTCCTGGTGTTGAGGATAAGATTCAATAGCGAGACTTCATATTATACAGTAGGGCTGCCTCTATGGGAAACCACCAGAGCCAAAACATCCTGGTGTAAAAAGCCAACAGCCTCCAGTGAATCTAAGCACAAGCTGCCAAGTCTCAACCAATACCTGCCCCCGCACCCTTGTCCACCCCCGCCGCCTCCCTGCACTGCCATTCATTCATATTCTAAACAGTCATTATCAAACAGGAAAAGCACAAGCGTAGAACAATCATCTACATGTCTACATTTTGCTGTTTCTTCATGCCCATTAGAACTGCAAAGGCAGGGTGCATCCTGCATTTACATTTTAACGTTGTTCAAAGTGAGGCTGGGCGAGACATGGTGGCGCATTTACAAAGACTAAAAGAGGAGCTTGATACATGAGCTTATAGCCTTCAAGTTCTCCTTCCATTATAATGACGACGACATCAGTGCGCTCGATAAACCTCTGGAATGATGTTTTTAGAGAAGGAGGGTCACTGGAAGACTGTAACACACTGCAGAGCCAGAAACTCTGCCCTCTACAACCCTCTATAAATAAACTGACAGAGAATGGAAGACCCAGGGGGGAGGGAGAGAGAGAGAGGGAGGCTGGGAGAGGGGGAGAGGCACTGCAAAGGGTAATCAATAAATCTCTAATCTCTTGAGTATTCTCTCCTCCCCCATCGCTCTGTGCAACCAGGAACACACACATACATAAACACTGATGCACTCACACACACACCTCTAGCTGCCTGCAGGTCTGGTCTCATTATAACGACTGGGATTGGGAGGAGACTGATTTGTAGCAGCGGCTCCCGGTTTGTCAGACACGGTGACAGCAGTCATCCAGTCCCAGGGCAAAGTCAGGGTGGAGGGACCAGCTCGCACGCAGCTAATATGCTTCAGCTTATTTCCCTAATGCCAGGTGCTAAAACTGCCCCATCAATCATGCAATGCTCATGTGCACATCCTAAAAAAATGAATCCATCTCGGCAACCATTGAGTTAAAACCAGCAGCTGTGTAGAAACACATTATTGTTGTTTATTTAATGTTATGCATGCTTATTTTATGAGTAAATAACTGTTTAAGTCTCTCCTCTGAATGAGGGATAGAAATCGTGTCATCTGACCTGCAGAAGTTGCTTTCTCATGCCCCAAACTGGTGACTCAAATGAAATCATTAAGGCTCTAATTTTGGACATTTCTTCAGTTTCTGAGCAGCCATTTTTGAATTCATTACGGAGGAATCATATTGAAGTAAATTACCTTCAGTCCCACAGTCCCCTCAAGTGTTGTCAGATCTTAATGTGCCCTCATTTGAGAACAGATTCTGTGTGCTCGAGTCACTTTGGCATTTGCAAGTACATAACCCCCCCCCCCACCCACCCACAACAGGGATATATTGGATAATGATAACAACAAAGGTACTAGCCACATAAACATAAAGAATAGTGACTATCTAATAAGGAAAAGACTCCCTTTGCCTTCAGGATAACACTCTGAGGTAGCAGTTATCACCTGCACTAACAATCTAACTATTTTCAGATCTATTTCTATATTCATCACGTGTAAGATTCATTTTGGGTGCAAAGAAGTAACAAGCATAGGAAAAGCATAAAAGTCTGGTGACCATGCATAGCAGGATTTGTTACCGAAGACAAACAATCATTTGTAATTTTCGCTTTAATTTTTATCATTATGTTTTAGTACCTGTGTACATACGGGAAATGCAGTTCAACACATACACATACACATATAGTTCCCGAGATCCAGAAAAGCCCAAGAAATAATACAGCATAAGAGAAGATGTAAACATAAATCAATACCAAAGCAATCAGCGAATCAAGACAACAATAAGATAAAAAACATGGAAGATATAGAAGGGAAGGATATGTTGCACAGTGAGCCGGAAAACCATCATAAAGTACAATACCTAAACCTCAATACACTCCATTTATAGCATTTTACTCAATAAGCCATATTTAAATCCTGAGGTTGTAAAGAGCCTCATATCTGTGCTGAAGAGAAGGTCGTAAAAAAAATGGTCAAATTTAATGAATAGCAAAATTTACGGAACAGCTAATTTGCAAAACTTACCTTAGACACCAGAGGAGTTAACCTCCTCAGCAGATTCTTCATTATAAATGTGTAATGTGCACCCGGGCGTTGTTCAGACCCAAAGAGCTTTATTTTAAATTGTATTGAGATCCCAGGACACTTCATGTGTCAGGCTGAATTCCATAAATAAATTGCTCCACAATATATTTCCATCAGTATAAGCATTATTGTAGCTCCACCGCAGAAAGCACTGGGGCAAGTTGATATAAAAATTAATATGTGACATTGTAAGACTGTGGGAATGCATGTTTTATCTGACTCTGAAGACATTTCACATTTAACATTTGGGTTTAGGGGGTTATTCCTCCTTGGAGTGCTGCAGTGAGATACCGGATCTTTCTTCATATAATCATACATTATTGATGGATGAAGAAAATGGATGTATATGTCATAAAGTATTTAGCGAAGATATTACATGTGCATCCTTCATGTCTGTCTGCTTTCATATCCTTTACCATGTTTGTCACAAATGCAACAAAACGTCCTGCAGAAACAATAAAGACATAAAAAATAAATAAGGTCATGAAAGGCACTAACTGTCCACGAAGCCATCCTTGAATTGTTAACAAATAAATTGGTGGGAGTTAATGTCTTTGGAAACTAAGAACATCAGGAGGGAGCAGTGTTAGAGCTTTAAGATGCACCTGGTGCTATAAAACTCCCGCATATACCTCTGCCTTTATACGACTGTGCAGAGCAATCATCAGACCTGATGACTCCCACGAGATGGACGCTCATGCCAGCACAGATCCACCCCTGTGTTTAACAGTGGCAGCAGACATTGTCCTGTATGTTTTCTTGATCAGCGCAGTAAGTCCACTCGCAGAGACAGAATAGGTGGCTTGTAAGTATTTAAAAAAACGACCCATATGAGCGTGTAAAAGTCACACACACACACTCCAATCATCCACCCTTACCTCCTGTAGTGCCGATCAAACCACCATGTATAACAACTACATTTCCAGGTGAAATCAATTCATTTGAAAGGAATCCAAAACAGAGGAAGCTATCCTGCTAACTGGTTGTGTAAATTGGTGACGAGAGGCGCGGATAAAATAAATTTTTCAAATGAATTGTGCCAACTTTTTGCGTGGTCAGTGAACAAGCTAGCTAGCATGCTAACTGCTGTCATGAAGCCAGCGAGCTTGGTGAGCTGCCTGTTGCAGGCTAACGCTTGTACATTACTGGCTAGCTAGCGTAACCAGTCATGTCAGATTCATTCAGACCATAATTAAGAGTCAGGAGCGATATCGGGAATTTCTAACACCCACCATACTCCTGGCACATGGCAAAAACATCTACTTAAGTTAGGGTGACCATATTTTCAAAACCCCAAACCGGGACCCTCATTCATGCACGCGAACATACATGCATGTGCTTATTCATGCACCATAGGTGTTTTCATCAGGATGGGGGACAATTATCTCAGCACTTAGCACACCTGCCGAGCACATCTTTCAACACCATGGACGCCACGAACGCAGCATTTTAGGTGCAGGATACTCGCGTGGTGCATTGTTTATGTTTTTATATTGGGTTAGGTAATAACGAGTGGGACAGAAAATGATACTGATATATGTACGTAACGTAGCATAACACTTAAAACTGAGTCAATTTGGTAATGAATGTTGAAAACCGTAGTGTTTAGATATCTGACAGTGTTGAGACACCCAGCTTGAGACCCGGACAAACCGGGACGTCTGGTCACCGTAACCTGTTTCAACAAATTGATAGTAACATGCCCACAAAGCCACCATCGCTGGCAGTTACATCAAAATAAAATTCACTCTTAACAAATCAATTCAGCTGATTTAAAAGGATGTAACTTAGGATGTTTATCTGGTGTGGCTACAGTGTTAGCAGTGGGAGTTGGAATAATGCTCCAAAGTTGGACTTAGAGGTTTTCCTGTTCTTCCCATGCAGCTGTTATTATGTGAATCCAGCTACAGTGGTTTGCCAACTAGCTCTTGAAGTCAGCACCACCTTCTAATGAATTTTACTCTTCATCTTTTCTTGTGACAATATAACAATGTCACGCTATTTCTGCCTTTGCTATTAGAGACAGTCATTACTCTCACAACCGATCATTTGTCAGCGACGCGTGAACGTAACATTTGAAGTGTTTGAACAAACAACTGGTGCTGTCATTTTTCTGGTGAGGACAGCCACATTTAGAGGATATCAGAGAGATCAGTGTCATTTCCTTTCTAAAGCGGAGGTTGCCATCCATCCCATTAAATATCTGTGAGCACCAGGCATGAAATTTTACAGTTTAAACCAAGAAGTCCCTTTAGAGCTATTTTCTCATATGTTAAAGATCTGATTGTTACACATATTTTAAAGTTGACACCTCCTGCTAATAAACACTCAGTGGGAACTGATTTGTCTGTGTAGCCTCCTCTGTCACTGTGATTTAGTGACTTCAAAGTTAAAATGCCTTTGTCATGATTTGATATATCCATAAATTTGTGCTCTCACTCTTTACTCCCTCACACACACACACACAAAAACACACACACATGCGATCAAGTGTAACGGGAAACAGGAGTGCAGTATTTCACAAAGCATATGCCTTCTCTGTTTCCCAATAATGGCCCCATATTCCCAATCGGTCTACTGATATGCCTGCTGGTGCATTCAGGTGATACTAATGACAGACTGAAATGGCAATACCTATGCTGTGTGTGCAACACTGACTAAATAATTCCCCCTGAACGGAAATATGGACAAAACTGAAACTGCTGGCCTCACACGCAGCCTCCCAAAGCTGCAGACCCTTTCAGTTGTCCGCTGATGAAGGCATCGCAGATGAAAAACACCTCAGTAGCATGCTGTAGGGAGAAACAAATCTCTGACAGCAATAGTATGAGATCAAACAACATAGGGAGGGAGGGAGGGAGGGGGGTAAAGAGGGAGGAAGGCGAGAGAGAGAATAATACAAAGCTCAGCGGACAGTGACCAATGAGACGTGTACGAGGGAATGGCAGTCGCATAACAAATCAGAACTGGAGGAGAGAGAAATGGAGACCAATGAGAACTGCCCTGCAGAGCAAGAGTGGCATAACAAATTATTAATGGAAATAGAGAGGAGGGGAGGAAAGACAGCAGAGAGGGAGGGAAAGGGGGCAGAGAGTAGAAAGAGTAGCAAAGAGTGACCCATGAGAGCTGCACGACAAAAAGCAGTGGCAGGCAGTGTTACCGACAAGGAGGCAAAAGATGTAAGATAGAGAGAGACAGAGGGGGGGAGGGTGTGCAGCGAGATGAAAATAATCAGAGTGGGTCAACAAAGCGAAGAGAGGGAAAGAGAGGTGACAAATAGACCGGTGGGGTCCTTCAATCAGAGGGTTGTTAAGCAGTGGACGGCCGTCCTGAGGCTGCGTTTCTGTGCATTTACAGTAACTGATGTTCCACATCCCACAATCCCCCAGCGCAAATCTGAAATGCACGGCCAGCATCCGTGGAGCTGCGTTCATATCAGATTTTTCTGCAGGTCATGATTTACGTCCAGAGCCACTGCAGAAATTAGTGTGTCCTCCATGCAGTGGAGGGAGTGGAGGTTGGGGTGGTGGCTGGGCGTCTAGCGTGTCTGACCTTCATGCAGGAGACCGCAGTTTGTGTCCCTTCACAGACCTGCAAATAATTAATCTTTCCTTTCTTTTACCCAACCACGATTTTTTTCCCTAACCTTAACCATACCTCGGTTGATATGCACAAATAGTGTAGAAAATAAAATGCATTTTAAAACGACGATCAGATAGCCAAACTTATTCAGAAGAGAAAATGCTGCCGTGATCCCAGATCTGTGAAATTACCTTGGTGTGTATAATATCATCATAAGTGGTAGAAATGATGGCCAAACAGTAATTTGGGTTTTTTAAAATGCCTTTATTACCGATGTTCACAGTAGAGAAATGACAGGAAATGTCGTGGCTCATCTTAACCCTGAGGCCACCAGAGTGCCCCAGAAATGATTAAGTCTTTAAGTAATTTTTCATTACGCCAAACATTCATTTGATCCAGTTTCTCAAATGTGAAGATTTGCAGATTTTTCTTCTGTTTTACATCACTGTGAATTGAATATCTTTGAGTCGTTTAATCATAATCATGTATAATGACGCTAATCTTTAGCTTCAGTCCTGAAGCTGCCGATCATTAGCTCTTCTCCCAATCATGTATTTGCTCACATGCGTGTGTTTGTTTTGCTTTTGTGTCACTCAGCCTCGCTGCCACAACATCTGTATGTGTGTTCACGCTTCAGCTGAGCGAGGGCATCTATAAACCTCTTAACACTCCTTCGCTCTGTCTCTGTCCCTCTCGATGTTCTAGCTGACTTCTCTGACATTTTAATTCCTTGTTTCTTAATTGCGCTGCTCTTTCCCTTCTTTCACATCTTTACCTCCCCTTCTCCCCAAGTCCGATCATTAACACCTCATTCCCTCAAGCCTCCCTCGTTGTTCTGTTACACCTCAGCCTCTCCTCCTCCTCCCTCTTCCCATCATTAGCTCTCTCACCAAGTCACAAGTCCCTCTCTTTCCCGCCGCCCACCTGTCTTTCCCATTTTCTTTGCTTCCCTTTGCATCCTTACCTTGTCATCCTTTACTCTATCTACCCTCCCCTCTATCCACATCCCCTTTCATCTCATCTTCCCCTCTTCCTCATCTTCCTCCAACAGTTCAAATCACTGCCATGTCCACCAGCCTCCTCAGTGTGGCAAATCCGTCCGGGGTGAGAAGGGCTTAGACTTGAGTAGGCTCAACCAGCCCTATGCTGCCCCGAAGAGCGGACATAGAAGGCTGTGTTAAGAAGAGGATTAATCAAATAAAAGACGGGTTCTGAGCTTTTTCTGCTCACATACACGCCCACACTAAAGCTGCATAGCAGGGAGCCTTCTGCCACTGTATATCCAGTTGGATACGCAGGTAATAAGATGGAAGGGTTAGCACTGAATATTTCAAAAGGCCTGTGCATCAAATAGAGCGGGGAGGACCAGGAAACAAGGGGGTAAAAAGAAAAAAATAGGGGTTGTGTTGTACTTTGCAGAATCAAACGGCTTTGAATGCGCCAGGGAAGTAAAACTGGTGCACGGGAAGAGAGTAGCGTGATCAAACGCAGCCCAGTTCCTGATCAGGCAAGAGGGAGCACTGACACAGCATACAGTTCCAGCAGTGTTGTGTTATAAAACCGGTCGGTCCCTGCAGTCCAGGTGCAGACAGTGTTTGTTGAATGCATCAGAACTAAAGCTGGTTTTAGAAACATGACACTGGGCAGAGGTTTTCCTAGAAAAAAAAACCCTGAGATGGATTTAGATCTGCATGCAGCTTGTGGAACTGGAGTGAAAAGATTCGAGCCAATAACAGCTGATAACAGACAACATGCCAGAGAAGAGGAAGCAGTTTTGAGCTCTGATTAATTAAATAATCAAGAATTAAGTGCGATAACACATTTTTAGCTGAACTATCCTCAGTGTCCTCAATGCGGCTACATGAATGTCAGGGGGCCAATCAACCTCCAAAGACATGGTGGGCCTTGGTGCCTAGTTAAAGAGCCCCCTCCTGACTGCCCAATCAGTCTGTCTACTTCACTAATTATCCAGATGAGAAATCATCTTCAGTCTCAAGTGACTTAAACAGCTGCAAATACACAATACGTGTGATGTCTCAAGTGTCAACCATTTTTACTTACTTTTGTTGCTATTATTCAAAGGTGCACAAAGTGAGATTTTCACTGCGTTATAGCACAAATGATACCTCTGCGGTGGATTCACAGTGCTGCTGATCAATACTTTACACTTTTTTTTGTTTCCAATACCTCACTTTGCAACCTCCCATATTTTGATTTTTGTCTGGTAACAATAGAGATGTTGGAGAATAAAACTGGAGAGTTCTGAAAAGAGAGAATTCCAGTTTGCAGCCAACAGTGATTTCAATAAGAAGCATTTTGCAAATCTTCCACCTCCACCTCTGGCCACAAATGGAAAACACTGCCACTTCACTCTGAATTTGCTTTATTTTGTTTACATGTTTCCTTCATTTACTTGCCAGATTTTGTCATTGCCAATTTTCATTTTAAACCACAGTCGCTGTCATTTTTTCGACACCCCAGGAAGAGTGCAAACCGCAGTGTCACTCTACTGATACACATGGAATTACCTGCCAATTGACTTCACCTGGCAGCGAGGAGTTTCACCGCAAAATGTGTGATTATGCAAAAACACTTTCAGTAAGGGTCCTGTTGTGACAAACGCTGCAGACGTGCTTACCTACTGACTGTGTGAATATATCTCTGCCTAATGTATATAGACAGTATGCAGTTAAATACAATTAAAATAATTTTTTAGACCCCAAATCACCAACTCCTTCAGATGACAAAATACGTTGTTTGAGAAGTGTCCTGATCAGCAGGATTATCTGAGACCTTCAAAATAATTTCAAATCACTGTTGGAAAAATAAAACTGTTGGTTTTCTGATCGGTCATTGCTATGGTTAAAGGAATAGTTTGACAATTTGGAAAATGTGCTCATTTGCTTTCTTGCAGAGAGTTGGGGCACAAATGTGGTCCACACAAGTGCGCAAATGCTGATGCTTCCAGCTACGCAACATCGATTTCACACGTCGTTCACTCGCGTGTCAACTCAAAATCTTAACACGTTGCAGCCGGGGGCACTATATCATGAAGCAACAAGAGAAAGCAGTTCACTTCCTCTCAAAACAAGCATGGCCAAGCAACCAGTTTGACTAAGCTCTAATTGAACATGTCATATCATCGACCTATTAAGGAGAACTGTGTGCATAGGCATGTTTATGACACTTCTCCACCTCACCATTCAGACAGGAATACAATTTAAATAATGTGGTCATGGAAACCCTCTGATTAACTCTATATCGCCCCCTTGAGGACTAACGTTTGTTACCGCCACCGTTTCCATTTTTTATGCTAAGCTAAGCAAACCATCTCCTCATCTAACTCTTGACAAGAAAGCGAATGAGCTTATTTCCCAAAATGTCCAACTATTTCTTAAAGTTCTGGTTAGATTTAAGCACAATAGACAACTTGGTTAGGATTAGGGAAAGATCGTGGTCATGATGGAGTCATAACTTGAAAGCAAACATATGTCATTTAAGGAAACAGCCTCCAAATTACATATTTAAAATACCTACCTACTACCTCCACCTCTTCTCTAAAGAAAACTATCTGATATTAATCTTTGACATATGTAATTTCACCAGACATTAGCTTCGTGCAGAGTTGTGACGGAGGATTCTTTCTCACATCAGTTAACACTGTCTTGACTCAAATTAGAAATCTTGTTATGAGGACAGCATCTCATAATTTCTGGTCAGTGAGAGATTGCTGAGAAATTGCATGTACCAGCATGTATCAGAGCATCAGTGTGACGGGTGTGCGCCACATGCCTTAATTGGTTTCCCAGGCTTTTGGGAAAAAAAAGATCTATAATTAAAACTGGCGATCCCCGGCTGCTGTATTTATCAGTTAACCACATGGGAGCCTAATCAACGTGACAGATGGTATACTTGCTAATGCACTGTTTTTTGTGTGTTTTTCGCCTTTAATTTAATGTAATCATTTGGAGAACACTGGAATGTCTATTTGGTCATTAACAATACTTTCTTCTTCTTCACATCTCTATGTCAAGGGTGAAGAAACTAGATTGATACATAAGTTAAGCTCATTTCATCTAAAGCTGAAACAATTAGTCGATTCATTGCTTAGCTGATTAGCAGAAAATGAATCTGCAACTATTTTAAGTCGATTATCAGGCATAAAATTGCAACATCCTCTGCTTACGGCTCCTAGACATGAAGGTTTTTCTATCATTGTAAGTTAACCCTTGTGTTATGTTGAAAATAGCCTTTACATCCTCATTGTGTAGAAAAATATTTTAAGTGATAAACTGCTGCTGGGCAGAGGGAGAGCCCAAACTGGATTTTTAAATTTGATGGAGAAAAAATACAGAAATGACCATAAAACGTTGTTATTAAGCCAAATAGGGAAATATTTCATGTTACATTTGCTATGCATGAACAAATATATATTCCTTCTTCTTTGTCATAAGTCATTCAGAGACAAAGATGTACAGCATGTTATCCTACATGGTGATGTTAATCATGTTTGATGTCAGTGCAACGCCAGAGAGGCTGAACTCCCTGTTAGACGTCTTCTGAACAAACCGTTGTAAAACTCCATTAACAGACATCCATATCCACTTTTATTATTTTCAAAATGGTAACGAAAACATTAGTTGCAGCTCTAATTAAACTTTATAGAACACCAAACCAAACTAAGTCAAGATCCAGGTTTCAGCCCCTTGTCACATTTTCTCCTGCTGGTGTCATAAAACGTCCTGTGGTCTGTTACTTCAGAGTATCTGCAGGAAATGTACAGAAAGTACCAAGTCATAGGGAACGCTGAGGGCAGTGAGCAAAGAACATTTAGCTCTGTCATCATAGCCTCTGCTCATATTAAAGAAAATAGAGCCACTGGTGGGTTCTCATGTTTTAGCACTCACAGCACAGAGCCTTTTAGATAAACATGCCCCGTATCCCTTTGGAAAGATACATATTTCATGAGGACATTTGAGTTTGGGCTCCATGTTTATCTTGTCAACAGTTAACAAAGCTGTCTTAAAGGCTTCTCCGCCCTGCGGTATCACTTCACATCCCATTGTGTGCCCACACGACTCCAACCCCAAAGACTCGGACTTGTCTCAATAAAAGGCAACAGAGGGTTTAATAAGAATGGATGTCCTTCATTTTTCTTTAAAAGATGGAGGGAATGGCCTTTGATCAGTACAAGACACCACTGAGGATTTCATTATGGCAGCTACAAAGGAGGACAGGGCAGGGGTGCCTCTTGGAAATATTCTGGCAGTACCCGGCTTTGTCGCGGGATTGATTGGACAAGTGTTCGTCTCCTTAGAGAAGCAATTTCTCTATCTCGCCTGGGCGTATTATTGTGTCTAAGGCTGAGTCGCTCTGCCATTTTGCCGGGCCAGACAAGAGTGCATCGGAACGATAAGGTTGATGATAACTCCCATACCCCGGGAAGACGCTTGAATACTAAGTCATCAGTATGTGTCAGGTGCAGCAAGGTCAAGCATGTTTCCATCATGGTGTGGAGAGACAGATGGCTCAAAAGTGATAGATGTGACAATAATATTGAGCAGCTTTCAATGGGGGGTGCAATGCATTTTTTCTTTTTGCTAAAGGGGGAAATTTATATTCCAGCCTTCATGTGTGAGATTAATTTAAAAGTGTTTTCTCACAGGCAGAAGACAACAAACATTCACTGCAATTTCTTTCCCATCCCAGTTAACTAACTAATAGGACCAATATGTCGGTTACAAACACAGAATTTGGATATTAGTGAACAAATGGAAAACACTATAATATATCGCGCGCACCCACTGGTACTTTAATGACAGTACAGCCGAAGAAAGCAGGACAATGGAAGAGAAGAGAGTAACAATTTTTGATCACTGATATTCTGTCTGCTATTCAAATTACTTTGTAGTACACAAAGTAATTATGTTATATTGTGTTTCACAGTTACAATATGTAACCCAAACTGCGGGGGTACTGTAGGGTTATGAATGATGGGGTCTGATTCATACAACATTATCTCTACCACCAGTCGTTCCCCGCTTCACCTTAGTCTGTGTCACAACAGAAAATCTAAAACACCTGAATGTCTCATATAAAGTTGACCTATAATTCAAGTTTAGGCTTTTGATTTAGTGTCTCTTTATTCTAAAATAGAGAGCGGCTGGACAATTCATAATTTTGTTTGCCGTAAATTTGAAAATTGCTAATTATGCTATTGTGAAAATCATTATTCTGTTAATAAATGTAGTTTCGTATTTGATTACATCATATCAAATTCATTATGTTTGGCCTCTTTTAGTTATTTAAAGAGTTCTCCACTAATTTAGCATTGCACCTCTATAACATTGTCTGACATTTTAAGAAAAAACTTAGCAGATATCTTTTTTAATCTCTTCCTTGTCGAAACCTGTCTCCTACATTACCCACAATGCAACTCGGCAACACTTGAGGCAGTTTATCAGACTTCATGCTGCTCCCTCTGGAGACACAAAAAAGCTTCATACAACTTTTAACAAACCTGAAAACCTGAAAACAGACTTTACTGTGCAGTTCCCCTTTAATGGTGAAACCAAGAGGAGGGTCCGAAGAAAATATTAATAACGCTGGGGGTTCAGCCCCCCTACCCATCACAAATGAAAGAAGAGTGTAAATCCAGTCATTAGGGAATCAACTGAAATATCATGCTCAATAAATTATCAAGGTTTTTAATTCTGTGGGTTTTTTTTAGCTGAGTTTCCATGAAGAAGCACGTTTGGGTCATTAAAGCATCATCAAGGTGTTTTATGATGCAGCCTGCCTGAGCTGTAGCAGGACTTCGTTTTTTTTTTTACCATACCCCCTCACCGCCTGCTGTTTCCCCACCTGTTCCTGCAACCTCCACATCTCTCCCTCCCTCATCCCTCACTCATCCCCAACGACCCCAACCCCACCCCCCACCCCCCACCCCCCTTCTCCTCCTTCTCCTCCTCCTCCTCCACCAGCTCTTTTGGCTCTGCACCACTCCACCTGCATTCAGCACAGGTCCCAAGATGCACGGGCATCCTCCGGTTTGTACATGCATGCTGTTCGGACTCTCCGCTGCACCACACTGCAGTCGTTTTTTCCATACTGCTACAACCAAACCTCGATTACACGAACGAGGGCAGTAAAGACAAACCCCAACCCCCCACCCCCCCCCCCCCCCCCCACCCCTCCTCCTCCTTCCATCCTCTCCATCTGTCTTTCTCTCCTTCTCTAACTCTCTGTGGTAGTTAGCGTTCTTCCCTCACTCTCCATCTCTCAATGCCCAGTCCTTCCCCCCCTAACCACCATCTGGTCCTCTCATTGTCCAGACTCATTTTGCTTCTGTTTGGCTTCACTTTAATACAGATACCCTACCGTCTTTCCCCCCCTCCGCACCCAAATCATCTCCCTTTCTCCCTCTTTTGGTGTCTCTCGCTCTCCCTCTGCCCAGCAGCATCCTTATTCTAAGCAATGCTGCAGCAAAACTCTCCCGCCCTTCTCCATTTCCCCTGTCGATAAGAAGATGGAATTTTTTATCAGTGTTAATAAAAGCCTCTATTTTTATAGCCTGCTGAAAGAACAGGACCTCATCTTTGCACCCTCTCACTGTTGTTAATATGTGAGATGTGTGATTTTTTTTTAAATTGTTTGATTGACAGCTTGCTGACATACTGTAAATCTGGGAAGAAAATCAACAACATGAGCACTTTAAGTCTTCCACTCGGCCAGTCACGCAAACACTTGAAAAAAGTTGAAAAATGAGATGATTAAAAAGAGGAAACATCTGCAGTGGAGAAAGCAGTGAATTTCACGTAATATTCACCGTTCTGTTTTACAGGTAAGCCAGAACTTGAGGTACAAACAAAAGAACCAATATGGCATTGAAATATGTGTCAGCTACTTCATTGAAAAAGAAAACCACACATGTAAAGGCAACCTGAAAAGCACTTTTAAACACCTCAAGGTCTAAATTGTCTCTTTTGAGAATTTTATTTTTAAAGGCTATTATTTCTACACAGAATAACACTTTATACTCAGCAATGTCAAGATCACCATGGAGCTGATTTTGACCAGGAAATAAAATTTAAAAAATGCATGCTAATGGAAATGTATTAGCTTTTCAATGTGCTCTGACTGTGATTTTGAAGGAGCGTGACAGTGGCAAGCAGGTGTTGGGTGTAATAACAAAATGAATGTGGAATATTCTAATTAAGATGATGCACGCTCTTGACGGAGGTGAATCTGGCTGCAGAAAGCTCTCCTTACGGTTGTACATGTGTGATTAGCCATGACACCCCAGATTACAGGGCTATGGACTCTATTAAGGAAGTGATGGGAAGGTTTGCGTGTGTGAGAGAGTGCAGTTAGAAGAAGTATGTTTCTGATTTGATCAAGTAAAAGGTTTCCACTGTTAGTGGTGTAGTTGATGTGGGGGCGTGTGCTGTGTCAGTGCCAGTTGTCTTGTTGTTCTACTCAGTTTACCGAAAACACTGACTCATTGCTAGAAATCACACCACCTCTACGCACATATGACACTTTGCTGTCTTGCTCTTCAACTATAAAAGGTGATTTTTATGTTCCAAAATAGCATTTGTTTGGTGTCTTTAAGTTGATTCAGAGATTTGTGTAGAACTATTGATTGTTCCTATACTGGCAATGTGTATTTAAATGGGGATCTCACACATGAAGGTCAGTTTACTTGATAGTGGGAGTACAACTAAGCCAGTGGCTCTGGGGAAGTTTGTCAAGTCTGAGAATAAGATAAAATAAAATAAAATAAAATAACCCTGGAAATGTCAGGGGTTATTTTGGGTATGGAGACCAGAAATATGCAGTGGTGGAAGAAGTACTCCCTTTTTACTTAAAAAAGCAGCAATATCACAGTGTAGAAATACTCTGTTACAAGTAAAAGTTCAGCATTCAAAATGTTACTCAAGTAAAAGTACATAAGTAGCATCAAAATATAAAGTAAAGTAAAAGTACTCCTTATGCAGAACAACTAATTTCAATAATATATAATATTCAATCGTATAATAATTCACATTTCCCTTTTCATTTCCATTTCCCTGGAGTTTACCCGGCGTGCTGCTTGACAATTGGGGCCGATGCAACGCAAAATATATATATTTTTAAATAACCTCAGCCCCCGCTTGAATAAATATCAGTGGGCCGGTCTGAGTCAAAAAGTCCAGGACCATTTTTCACTGCTGCAATCCAATATTTCACCTAATGTATGTTTGACATAACTTCACTGAAGTGCTGGATCAGACAGATACAGAATGTATATGTGGCACCACCAAATAGTGCGGATTGTGAAGTGGCTTACTGGAAAATTGAAAGGAAAATTCATTTTCTTCTTTTATTCTTTTTAAGCCGAGCTGTGCCTTTTTATTTCATTCTTCTTAAACCTATCTCTGCCAATTCTTATGCATTTTAAATGTCTTATGTGAAGCACATTGTGTTTTCTTCATGCATGAAATGTACTATATAAAAGTTTTACTTATCTTACACTGAATAAGCCCTAGAACCAGAAATATTTCCTGACAGTATGGAGAGCACAGCGCAGCTTCTCCACAGAGGTAATAGAGACCACAGAAAGGAAGGAGGATATCAATAGAAAGGCTCTTTTGCAGAGAGAGAGAGAGAGAGAGAGAGGGAGACTACCAAGTGCGTGGGAACATCACAACCACATATCAGAAAGAAATTCTGTCTCTCCTCAGATTGACATTACTTATACACGGCCGCTTGTTCTTGGGCATAAATGACTTGTTACTGAAGATTTGTTCCCGCCCCCTCCATCCCCTCCTGACGTCTCTCGTGATTTTTCCTGAAAACACAGCACGTCCTAATAATCACACATAAGCAAAACAGTAAGAGGAGCTTCTTTGTGAGGATGCCTCGAGAGCTACTGATGAATAACCTTGACTTTGTTTTTATTTGCGTCACCGAACAAGAAGTTTTGTTCCTGCTCTGTCCTCAGCACCCGCAGCAGGACCCGCTCGGCTCTGATCAGAGGCTGTTTATGCATTCCGCTTGGGACTCCGCCGCACCCTAAAGTAAAGCTCCTTTCATGACACCACGCTGTCAGTTAGGTGTATTGAGCTGCTTTTTCCCCCCTACGTCAGCTGAGTTGGTGGGGTGTTAGAGCTCTCTGCCTCCATCTGGTCTCCATCTGTAATCAGACAGACCGTCAGAGGTCTCTTGCTCAAGCGAGGGTTAACAGCCCACTGCTGTATACTAACACAGAAAATCTCTCCATATGCACATCTTAGACACATCCTTGTCTCAGACAACATTGTCCGCACAGTCTCAATTTCTGAGCCGGCTTTTCAGTGAAACCCCCTCTACCTTTCATTAGTGCCTCAGGCGGCTACACACGGTCCGCTGAGTAAAACAAAGTGGAATTGGTGGGATTATACTGATGGGCAGCCACTAGACTCTGGGTAAATCTCACTTAAATCGACGATTATTCAGATCCATGTATTCCCCAACTTGCCCATGTGTGCTGACGCTCATATACCATGTCTGCCATGTGACATCTTAATCCGCTCACAGTGACCTAAAAAAGAGGGACGCCCCACCTTTACAGCATAAGAAGAATCTATCACAACAGGAAGAGCAGCAACATGCTGTTTTTACACCGCGCTGCACATCGCTTTGACACATCCAGCCCTCAAGTGTCCTTTATGAATATTTAAGAATGTTCATGATTCAGATCTGTCAACTATGATTACTCAATACTTATTAATTTTAGCACACTTGCAGAGAGTACAGCAGAAAGTACAGCAAGCAAATATTGGCTAGTGCATTGGCTTTTCTCTGAATAAATGCAGTAATATATAAATTCAATCCCTGTTTTAAAAGATGTCCTTTGTTACCATGAGAAGACAAGGCCATCTGTGTACAGAGAGCAGCCTCAGTGCAGTCATGCCAGACTGATGCAGTGGAGGAAATAATTCACTGTCAGAGTACTGACAAAATAGTGAGCACATCCCTCATTAAGTGCTTCCACTCAGTCCCCGGGCTAATCTGGAAGTGTTGGAGAGAAGTGAGAGCCCTTCTTCACAAGGTAAGTGTAGTTGGCAATGAGTCCTCTCTTAAATGGGTGATTCAGTGAATAAACATAAACATGTTTACTGTTATGGAGCACATTATGTGAAGAGTGGCGGTATTATTGTTTCTACAGAACAGTTGTAAACATAAGTGTAGGGCTGTTTACATTCAGAGGACGTTTGGGAAATACGCTTATTTGCTTTCTTCTCAAGTGTTAGATGAGAAGATTGATACCACTCTCATGTCGTTACGGTCAATATCAAGCTACAGCCAGTTAGCTTAGCTTAGCATAAAGACTGGAAACAGAGGGGAAAAGCTAGCCTGGCTCTGACTGAAGGTAATAAAATCCACCTCCCAGCACTTCTAAAGCTCACCAATTAACACGTTATATATGGGGTGCTTAATCCGCGATGCTAGATGCCAATTAGCCTGATAATATGACGGAAGTGCCATTTTGTTCCTCTTCACATTTTGCTATTTATTGTGAATGTTTAAGTGCAATACATGTATAGTGCAATACATATATAGTCATACACTACAGTGCAACACATCCATACATATATATACATTGTTACTGTATATATATATATTTTTTTACCTCACTTCACTTAAATACTGTAAATGTGTATATTTTTATTTTCTATTTCTTATTTTTATATTTTGTACATACCTTTAGTTCTAAATTATGCTATTTTTCTACTCTGGAATGGGAGCACCGGTACTGTACAATTTCCCCCCGGGGATCAATAAAGTATTTCTGATTCTGATCTGATTCTGATTCATGTTAGCTGATTTCTTGCTGGGAAGGGGGTTGTTTTGTTTTATTTTGCGGCAACCAATCTGTAGTTAGTGACGTGTTCGTGCCACTGATGTCATTTCCAGTTCATATGGAAGCTGCAGTAGTGGTTTACGCTTGTGACATTGATCAAAGACATATATGTTCATTTAAGAGTTGTTATTTCTGTACATGGACTTACATCTACGTCTACATGCGTCCATCTCATCCAGATTTGCTCTGATTAGTCAACTAGCAGTAACATCCTTCAATGGCCACCAACGCCAGACAAGGCTACATGCCCATGATCCTAACCTCAATTTCACTGCAAACACTGTTTGGATGTACCCAAGTCTCTGAAGCATAGATATTTGTTTTTATGTTTTCCATTTTGAATACAAAGCGATGATGACAGAAACATGGGGGGTTTCATCGTAAAATCGCCTCAGGACAATTTTTTAAAGTGACTTTCAATAACCTGCGGAAATCCATCTGTATTAAAAAAAAAAAAAAAAAAAAGGCTTGTTTGAGGGGCAATTACAATGGACCGTGATGTGAGGTGAGTTAGCAGCCCACAAAGGGCACCAGTCATGTTGTCAGTAGCATCAATACAGTTTGCAACATTGTTCAACTCCTGAAAAGTGAGTTGGCAAAAAGTCAAAATAATGCTGGCGTGTCCAGGGAAACAGAAAAACAACCAGCCAAAACAGACCTGAGATCAGCTTTGTATCAGGTTTATTCACTGAATGGAACCCGGTTTCTTTTTGCTTTCCTGAATGAATTGACACGAATTGTTAAAACAAATTTAAGCACCCAAACCCCATATAGCCTAGTATAGCCTAGCAGCGTCAAAAGATATAAACAAAAGCAATTTTATTTGAAATTTCATTAACTTATGTCACTGTGTCTATTTAATTTACGTTTATATATATAGGCACCTATATATATATATATATATATATATATAAGAAAATATATATATATAGGCCACCGCTGAGGTGGTTCAGTTGAATGAATTTTCTGCTACTATTGTAAACTAAAGGTCAGAGGACAAACTAATCACAGCATTAAGATGACTTATTTAGTCTACAAACATATTCGCCCTTGCAGTGACAAATTGTGCCAATCCTTTCATAACATAAGAAAACTGACACAGCGCACTCATAAATAGCACTGGTGAGAACAAATGAAGTCATGACTTCATACTGACACATTTATGTGGCTGTTGCTTTTCATAACCATGGAAACATGAAGAAAATTGGATTTTAAAAAGTTAGAGAATGCTTCAAGTAGGTCAGTGTTATGGCAATGCTAAAATCTGGTGTCTATAAAAGCTGAAGTCTGGAATCAAAGGGGTTTGAGTATTAAACTGGCAGTGATGATAAAGCCAGAGCCGCCTCACTGAGGCACCACCTAAGCCTCTTTCTGAGCCAATAAAAACCCTGGAGAGATTTATTAAAGGATATTTTCAACAAAATCTGTCAGAAAATAAACTTATTTAGGAATTTAGGACTTATTGTGAATATTGCAATTTCTGCAATAACTAAATGTCCCAGCACTACCTACTGCACTAACATGACAGATGAAAGTGCTGATGAGGCTTAGACACAAAAATATGTCATCATCTCATGTCAACGTAAAACTGATGAAGACATCCCCGCTGTCTGTGCTTTTTTTCCCCCCATTTCCAGAGTCTCCCTACAATCGAATGTGTTACCTTTGTGCACAAACACGGCAACCTGCAGGCCTGTTATCTGGACCACTCATGCCTGCTGTGAATCGATGGACTGTGTGTCGGGGCTGCGTGGGGCGGGGCTGACAGATCTCAAATCAGTAGAAAGACAATTCCTATTGATCTGGCTAAATCAGTGGAGACAGATGCAACCCATTCACAACTCTGGCAATCTATGGATCCTCCGTTGGGCTCTGACCTACATTATGATGACAAGTAAACACAACTTCAGAAGACACGTCTTCACTATCTTCCTTCTGCCTGCTCTCTTCCTATCTTCTCCTCTCTGTCCCAGACTCACCCGCTGCTACATGGGTTTCATCACCCACTGGCCCCCCCCACCCACCCCCACACACACACACACACACACACACACACACACATAGTGTGGAAAAGCCACATTTGTGCTAACAAGATTAATTAAAAAGTGTCTGTAAATGAGAAGTCTTATTTTGGTATTTTGTAGCTGTGGGGTGCTTTTTCCAGCTCTGTGGTTGTTTCCGCTGAAGACGATTAGTGTTGTGCATCGGCGCATATTTTTGAGTTGCCCACTGTTGCAATTTTATGGTCGAGTCATTGCTGCTACATTTAGGGGATAATCAGCATTTGTCCTGGAGCGCAGAAATTTGTCTCCATTTTCTTTTTCTTTTCTTTTTTTTGACTCTTTGTCTGGGAAGAAGTGATATCCAGGCTGCTCTCACCCACACAGACATTGATGTACGGGGTCAGAGCTTATTTCACACACTTACCAGTAATGGAAAATTAACACAAGAGTATCTGTCTGTAGCCCCGAGTGAGTGAAGAGTCATTGGATTCCAGTTTGAGTGAGATGTGTTAGCTGCCATTGTCAAAGTGTGTGACATGTAGTATACGAGCACACACGCATAAACATGCAGACCTTGTGATTCCTTTTCATACAGTGCTTCGAAAAAAAGACTTGTTTCCTTGACAATCTGCAAGTTGATGCACCTTTTAATGACATAAAAGCATGAAATCGGAATTTCCACTGAGTAATGGCTTTGTTCCACATTTCTATTCTAGGAGAAAGAAGGACACTACTGCATCTACAATAATGTAGTCTGTATATATAAGGCTACATGGGGTACATACAACACATTTATTTTATATTGTTTTATATTTGATTATGAAATATACAAAACTCCAGGTGAAAATCAGATTTTTTTCTTTGCAGCACAAACACGCTGCATTTAAACTACTTATTTTTTTAACTTACTTAGAGGGACTGATGCATAATTAGCACTTCACTTGTGTTTTCATATTTTCTCTCCCCTTTCTATTACCAAAAGCATTGCCTGAGCTGTCAACGCTTCAAGAGGACCTAGTTTAATTTAAACAGAGATGATAAGTGTTTGCAGCAGGGAACATAACTTGGATGCTTGGGGACATAAAATAAGAGTGAAACTAAGTTTAAACCAATCTGCTCCTTGAACAAAAAAAAACAACAACTACTTTTAAGGATGGAAAATGGAAGAACAATGAGTCTTAACTTAAAAGTGTTTCAAACAATGATATCATCATAAATAAATGTCACTCAAGCAATACAAATGACAGATATGAATAATAAACAGGAATACAACATTTAACTGCAGGACCATGACATAAATAGATGTGTTTTGAGACGTGATTTAAAGATTAACATGGACGTTTAGGAAAGTATTTTGGTTTAGATTCCTGTCGTACGACTTACAGCTGTAAGATCACTCCAGTAGATGTCATCTGCACGTGTTCCCATCATCCTCCTCCTTCAGTAGCCGCAGACCAGCAGCTCTGACCTCAATCATAACCACCGTTCTCACTAACCTGTCACAGTTTGACTCCTTGACCTCTTGCTGTTCCCTTGAGAGCAAATTAGTCGGTGACACCAGCATGAGCAGCCAGTTTGTCCCAGATAATGCTGACACTTCTGGCTGCTGTGTCATGAGTCTGTTTGCTAACTGAAAGTACAACTTCGTCCAATTCCCACAAATTCTAATCGTCAACCAAAACCGTGTTGTTCACTCTCAAGAAATATCAATTTTTATGCTAATGTCTTCTTTTTGGAATAAAAAAAAAGTGATTCAGACATTTCTAGATATTTTGCCAAATGGTATTTCGTTGAGCAGTGAAGCACTTGGGTTTGAAATTTGTCTGTTATTTGATGCTTTATAATCAACACTGAGCAAAAGATGAATTGAATCACTCAGTCAGTCAGAGTGGAAACAAAATAAGTAGCGAACAAGAAACGCAAGTAGCAAAACCATCTCACATGGAGAATAGCACATTTTTAGTTAAATCCATAAAAAACATGAAATAAATAGACAAGAAGAGAAGAGCCTGTAATTGCCTGAGCAACAAATGAACTAGACTTTTTGGTCCAGTCTCCTATTTTTGCCATTTTTATGGCATATTTTGAAAAAAATACTTGCACTGTGAAAGATCCAAATATCCTAATTCTCCAATTAATTGCTTTGTATCTACTGGTTTGATGGTATTTAACTCCGGGGGTTTGGGAGATAGCACATAATTGGCACTTCCTCACCTGGAGTGACAATGTTAGCTGGAGCTTCTGCTGACAAAGTGATGCAAAACAGTGTTAAAACCGGCTTGACTTCTTGTTAAACCATCACTAGGGATAAATAATGAATCCAGTCATTGGTGTTACAAGGAAGCAAACATATCACTTGTTTAATTAAGAAATCACATCAGAGGAAGGTCAGAGTTTCACATCTTCTTCTGGTCTTATTTTACCAGCCACAAAAACAAAAAGCATCCTGACCCCTGCAGCACAGCACGGTTGATTAGCCGTTTGCTGCCCACCGCGAGGGAGCTGTGAGATGTCAAGCTGGGAGGAAAGAGTAACTTCTAGGAGACAGGTTTTGATCCTAAACACCCAACTACTCATCCGACCTCAAAACAATCCACTGGGAGACACTTTTTTCTACACAACAACAACAACTTATCTTTTTAGTTTCATCCACTTTGAGGTAACTCTGTACTTCTTGTAGTTGTAGTACAATATGATGACATTGTTCGCAATCTGATTCAAGCAAACATAGTTGTGGTGCGACAACAATAAACAAATAACCAGACTAGAAACCAAAGGAGGCTGAATTTAGAAACCTTCTATTGACATTTTGATATCTTTTATTTACCATCACCCTGGTTTGTCACTGCAATCCACTGTAACTGCTATGAATCCAAGCTGACCACAGCTCAGCTCAGATACAAATCTGTCAGCGCCTACAGGCATCAAGTATTTTATATATTTTTCTAAAAGTTGTACTGTATATTTTCAGACTGTCACCTGCGTCACACCGTCTTCTCACACAGCACGTTGTCCCTCCACCTGCACAACAAAATTGTGTAAATTTAACAGTGTTAAAGTCGACTCTGTCAAGGTTCGTATAAATCGACATGGGTACTAACACTTCGCCACTCTATAATCAAGTTGTCAATGCAACATGACAACTTCCTGTACATTTGCTGCACTTGACAGACAGACTGATTCTGCTCTTGATTATTTTTGTCGTCGATGCTGCTCTCCTGGTGCGCTTGGTATCTTATGTATGTTACAAAAGAGGTTTTCAATGTCAGTGGGTTTAGTGGGTTTAGTCAGTTTCCTCTCTGAGTTTCTCTTAATTGTTTTTGTCATTTCAGCCAAGCTGTGGCTGCACATAATATAACTACCCAGTTCTTCATTTTTTTTATGTTGCTGCCTCTGGAAACTTCTTGCATGACAGAACTTTTTCGGTCTTGTGTCAAAATAACTGGACAATCACAGTCCGCAATGGCAATGCAAAGAATTTTGGCATTTAACCTTTTAGTCTTGGGCTATTTTGGCCATTTTTGAATACTTTGGATCTCGCCTTTATACACCACTCTAAAAAATGTTTACCATGCCAATGTTTGGTATCTTTTTCTTCTGCCCAACATCACCTGTCAGCATGTTGGAAGTTTATGTAAATAATAACACAGAGCGCTACAGATCAGGCCTTTCATTCCCAGAGTGTGCAGGGTTCCCAAATAGCGCACTCCCACTTCCACATCTCTGCTCAGTTGGCACCTCCCCTACCTCCCTAAAATGTTCAGCCGGTAGAGCAGAGTCAGCAGATTTGGGCATTTTTTTTACGTTTCATCATGTGACAAAAAACGATGAGGATATTTAAATAAATGCAACGTCCGCCCCATCCCATCTTGCATACACGTAAGCATGATTTTTATATCAAATGTATATTGCCCTATCTCCATTTTCATTTGGTCTATCAACATCAAACAAGAGCTAGCACGGAATTCGATCAACACTTTCGATAAAAGTCAACTGCGATGCTCGATGTGACTTTTACGCTGTGGCGTCTTGAACCCTTGATCACACCGGTGTGATTGGTGACGTTTCTAGGTTGACATACTCATAAAGGTCTGCTTCAAATGATTTTCTATCATACAAACCCAGTAGAGGGAAGGTGACTTTCTCTGTGACATTTCAGGGAATTTCACACTGTTGTCAGACGTGTGCTAACCATGCTACAATCCCTCAATGAACAATTCAATTTGTTCAACCAACAATCCTAAACTTCAGGATATTCCATTTACAATGACATAAAAACAGAGAAAATCTGGAACCAGCTGTTTCATGGCCTTTTTGCTTGAACAATCATTTTGAAATTAAACAATTATCAAAACAGTTGGTGGATAATTTTCTGTTTGACTACTTGATTACGCAACTTGTTACTAAAATAATACTATAATTCGTCTAAACTAGACTGCTTTGAGTGCTTCCCTTACGTAGACGTCACATGTCGTAAGACAGTCCTGATCCAGGCGTGTGTCGTGTCATGATCTCCCTCTCTTGGAAAATGGGTTTTCCCTGCTGAGAGTCCTCATTTTGTCCTTGCTGCATGTTGTTTTACAGCTGCTCACGGATATTATCGTGGAGGAAATGGGCTAAATAAATGGCAACTTTATAGCCCGGCAACTTTAATGTAGAATCAATACATCACATAGAAGAGTGATCTCTGTCCATTACAAAATAAGAGAGAACTCATAGTAGACTACTGACATTCCTTGTAGTCCTGTGAGATGCTTTCAACATGGAAACTTATTAGTCTCTGTTTGGTGTACGCACTGAGCACACACTTTCATTTTAATGACAGTAAATTACTTTAATGTATGATCATTGTTTCAACAGACAAAGCTGCACCAACCCCACTGCACTTTCTGATTTTGGGAAATCAGCAATGACGACACATTAACCAAGGATTTCCCCACCAGACCAACTATCTGACTCTCAGGTTTATGTTGTCTTTAACCAGGGCAGGTATTACTTTATACGAAAAAATCAAAACTGTCCTAAAAATTATCTCCCTTTATTGCACAGATCTCTTCTTCAAGGTCAATTTAAAAAGGCGTTTGTGGAAGTAAAAAATGAATACAAAATCTGACTGTCCTGATGAACCACTCACTCCACATTTTATGGCACGTTTTCTTATTGGACTGATTAAGGTAGTGTTAATTTAGATGTGATTCCCTCCTCAGAGACTGTGCGAGAACTTATTAACAGTAGAGCGTGTGGTGTTGGGAATCTCACTGGTATGAAACATTTGAGAGTTGTTGATGACGAGACCACCTTCTGTTCTTTTTCACGCAGGACGTAAACTCTCATTTGCTGAGTTCCTCTGAAAGTGAGAGTATAATGGAAATCAAGCATATTTTGATTGAGTCAGTGTTTACATTGTCTGTGTTGACTGTCAGGCCCGAGAGCCGCCATCCCATTCACTCTACTTTCGACAGAATATTGAGGTCACATTCAAAACCTGTGTTTTCGAGTCAACATTTTGAATGAGATGCACAAAAACTGGGTTCGGGGGGAACCACTCGACATGCTTGTGAATTGGTATTGAAATGGTGAGGATATTGAGGTCTGACATTAGCCATCAGCTGCGACTAAAACTCAGAAGTGTTATTTTCAAAGACAGGCTTTATATTTGAAGAGCTCCTCTATTCTTACCTGAAGGATCACAACATGATTGGCTTCTCATGAAGGCTACAGGTCTTCATTGTCATCATTTATCCCCAGCGGCAACACACACACTCACACTCACACACTCGCAGACCAAGTGCGCTAATAACAAACACCGCGACCCCTCTTTGACAGCGGTTTATAGCTGACAGAAGACGTGGAGGTGAAGAGGTCACTCATTCCCAGAGGGAGATTGCATCTTGGCAGCTAGATTGCATTTCATAGTTCAAGGCCTCATCTCATTCCATTAACAATAAGAACAGAAGTATGACGAATCAACGTAATCCCAGCAAGGTGGGTCAGCAGAACTCTGTGACAAGTTGCAACAGATTGCACAAAGGGAGTCTGTAGCGGAGAGAAAAACCCAGATGAAGCTCGAGATCGAGATCTTTAAATGTGAAGCACAGCCGTGGAACATGACAGGCTTCACGGTGCAAATGAAAGTGATCTGTTGTGGGGCTATCGGAGTGGGAATGACAGAGGCAGACAGACACCGAAGCTCAAACGTCCCCGCGGCAAACAGATACTATCATCCAGATAGAGCAGATTGACAGCAGATTCTTTGATGGGCTGAGAAGCGTTGTTGTGTGGGGAGGAGGGTGAAGCAGAGATAGGTGAAGAATTACGGCACAACGGAAACTCTCTGATTAACTAGTGTACACACAATGCAAGCTCCAAATATGCCAAAGCTTAACACAGCAAACAATGCGGTGTACACCCACACTTACAGTACTGTATATGGAACAGAAAAAGCTCGGCTCACCCACACAGTGGGCTTTGTACACATGATCTAAATGCATGATCTGTCTCTTTCTCACACTCCCCCCTCCTCACTCCTCTCACATCACTCTGCTAGCACAGACACACACATAACGGAGCTCCCTCTGAGCAAGATAAGAAGAATTGTGAGTGACAGAGATACAAAAATGTAAAGGTCAAGCAAGCAAAACAACTAACATCCCCCCAAAAACACACACACACACACACTCAGAGATGGAAAAATGTAAGATAGAGGACTCACCCAGAAAAGGAGGTTGAAGAAGACCATTCCATATCGCAGGGCCATCATGCAACCCTCGGCCATCCTGCAGCGCCGCAGTTCTAGGAGGAATATGAAGGAGAGGTCCAGGTAAAACACCACATACTTCTTCCCCTGGGCGTAGCGCCCCTTGGACGTCTGCGGCCCCTTTGTCGTGTGGAAACCAAACGCAAACGGTGGCCGCTTATACTCAAACTCCCCACTGAAGCGGTGAAACCCAGAAGTGAACGGCGGCGTGTCGGGTTTGCTGTCCAGAGACGGACTGCGCCGGTACGGAGTCTCGTCTGTGCTCGAGCGTCTCATTATGGAAGCTGAATGAGTCTTTAATAGTCACTCTGTGCACTTCAGGTCTGAGCAAAGTCCACAGTGAGGGATCAGAAGTTATTCCACTGGGAGGTGAGAGACGGATTTCAGCAATATTTCAACCTGTCCCTCAAAATAATTATGACACCTACCAAACCCTGGAATGACTGATTTAATTATACCCCAAGTGTGATCACACTTGATCTGCTTTAATCTGTGGACGATAATGTGCTGCCATTCACTTGACTGGAGTTCCTCTCTTTAATCCTATAGTGCCGCTACATTCAGCAGGAGACTTTGCATAATCCTGCCGCAACACCTGTGTAACTCTGTGTATTTAGGACATAATCCCAACACACACACACACATGTGCACAACCCTGTTTCCCTCTCTGTAATCGCTCAAACACAGGTGTCATGCTCTGAGAGATAAGCTGGTTTGCAGTTTCATCTCGTAACGGTTCAATCAGGTAAACGACTGGAGGGCTTCGACTCGACCTCTCCAGCTGCTTTGGGTTGGCAAAATGAACGAGAAACGTCCTACCTGGTCTCATGAGAAATTCCAGAGCAGGTGCTCTCGGCTGGGAGGTAATGGCACCCCTGCTTCAGCCAATCAACTTCTTTTACTCAGTAACAGATCACACAGAATGAAATGCTACGCTCTGGTCTAAGTCGTGGCTGAGTGTTCAGCATGTGGTTGTGGACGTCGATGTGCTTTTGCTGACATGCAAAATAAAAAAAAAGGAAAGAATTAAACAAGACAAGGAGATGAGTAGGAAGGGTGGTGTTACAAATGTGAGAGGAAGGTTGAAAAGAAGCATGAAGGGATGAATAACGCATGTGAGTGGACCATTCTTTGGCTTCTTGAATTAGTATCCCTGTTGAATTGCTGCTTTGCCCAATTTCCCCCTCGCTTCTTTTGCCTCTGCCCTAACTTGTCCCTTTTGTCTCTGAAAAGTGTCTTGGGGTTACTCGACCTCTCTCCACAGCCGGCTCTTCACACATCTAGCAATTCGCCCTCTTCAACTCCCTCTTATTCTCTCCCTGCACCGCTCTCTGCGCTCCCCCCTCTCTGCTGACGGCGGTTAATTAATTTCCAGACTCTCATCAGTGAGGCAAAGTGTGCGGTGTCCCCTCTTCTCGTCTCTCCCTCCTCCGCTACAGCATGTCTATCCTCTTCTCTAGGTGGGCAAGGAGAGCAAGGTGTCCACCGGGGTCATGGCCAAGCAGCGAGAAGAAGGAGCAAGCAGGAGAGACAGGCAGGAGGAAGAGAAAGACAGTTTCCTCAGAGAAGCAAAAGAAAGACTGCAGTGTTTGAGCGGTAGTCCAGCCTCGCTGCCTGAAGCTCCCTCCCTCTCTCTTCACAAGCTCCTGCTCTCTCTCTCTCTCTCTCTGTTCCCCCCCTCCCCCTTTCTTTCCTCCCTCCTCTCACAAGCTCCGATGCTCTCCCTTCCACACGCACAATCTCAAACACCCCATCCCTCCTCGGTAACTGTCCTCAAAACCTGGCAGCGCGAAAGGCAGGAGCAGTCATTCATATTCTGGCCACACCCTACGAGGGAACACAACCAATCAGTGTCTCGCAGTCCCATCCTCCCTCGTGCACACGCCAATCAAGCCCTACCGTCTACCATACAACAGTATGTGCACACACGAACACACAAAACCTGGTGTGTTGTTAACATACCAGTACTGCACTTGCGCTATAGTGCTTCCTCCTCTCCTCTCTGCCTCCTGCCTGAAACTCATTGCACATGCAGAGGTTGTTCTTGTGCACAACCCAAGCTGCTCTCTGCACGCTTTGCTTCAGTCATGCTCCTCTCTCCCTCTGGACCTGGACTTAGGTCATACAGTATCCATGTAGCTGCACTCTGCACAGTTTTCCACCCTAAAAACAACTCACCTAAAGTGTGTCTCTGTAGAAACGTACTGGGAAGCGCACACTGCTGCTGACATTCACACAAAATGCATAACTGCATGCTCTTCATAACCTGGCAGCCATCTGGGTCAGTGGCTTTATGAGTCCACGGGGAAGTTTCAAAGCTGCAAAGGTACTGACTTTATTCACGGCTCCATCAAGTATTTAATGGATGTTTTGTCTCCTGCGTGTATTTTTATCAGACCGTGAAGGCAGTGGTCTAGGAGAGTGAATGTGACTTACTGCCAGACAGACATTATTGTAAAGAGCATGCACTACTGCTGTTGGGGTAATGGGGTTACCGGACATGAGGCAATATCAAAATGATTTTGGACTTTATCTGTGAAAAAGGTCTTTTTAAACTGGTAAGAAATTAACAGTAGATGATCGCAGCACTGATGCAGCATATAGTCTTCCCGACGTCATGGCTGGGCCGGCTGCTCTTCTATGAGATAAATTATTCATCTTAAGCACTTGCTATTTGAATTTGAACCCCTCGTGATTTTAACAGTGTTAAACAACAACGATTAAAAGTGACACAGGGCTGACTAGCAACGCAAAAGAAGGGAAAGGTTGAAAGTTGAAAGGTTTCACCCATTGGCGAAATGCGTCTGGAAGCTTCATAGTTAGTTCGATAGATTTGCAATTGCAAGAAATGGCAACACTTGAAAAGAAGTGCGAGGAAATTTAGCCAGTTTAGTTAGTTATGAGATAAATATAATTGATTGCTAGTAGTTTGTGTGATCTCTCTTTTGTATGTCCCTTGCCTCTGAGATTAAAGATATAAACAAAAACAAAGTTCTGTGTAGCAGAAAGTCACATAAATTACTGGGGGAAGCAGCAGCAGGTTTCTTATCTGCTTTAATAAACGTCACGCCCACAGGGCCGAGCGAGAAATTGCAGAGGAAGTGTCACTAGATTTCTTTGCCTGGCTCTTCACCTTCATCTACAAAATCTACCCATGCACTCGGCCATGCTGTCATCTTTACAACCTTTTATCTGTAACCTCCTCCTCGGCATCGAGGTGCCAGTTGCCCACCAGTCGTCAAGCTGGTGGTTTTAGACCTACAGTGTTTTTTGGGCTTGTGAGAAATGGTGGTAGTTTATTCTATGTAAATACTTGATCACATTACTTTATTTGGAAAGTCACTAAAATTGCTTGTATTGAACAAATGGATGTCTTTAGCTAGCTAACGATCTAGCTAACAGCTGTTAAAACAGAATGGTTTGCTTTTAACTGTCAACAAGTAAACAGAATTAGCCAGCATGTGATTGTCATTTAATCTCTTTTTTTTTTGGAAAGTTAGGTATCGTACTAACTGTCTCGCAAAGAAATACAGAGCAGTTGCTACTGAATGTTTCATATTGATTTGATAAAATAAAATTAAAATTAACTGATTGCAGAGATTTTATCAAGAATATCCACAAAAATGGGTTACATGCAAGTTAGTCTCGCATAGCCAGACCCATCTCCACACTTAGGAAAAAACACTCTGGCTTGTTTGTATTTCTTCGTCTTGGGCGGCGCTAAACCGAGCCTGCAGCGACAGAGCTCCTTGCAAAACAGTAACACGCAGATGGTGGAAGGGGAGGAGAACGTCGACTGAAATAGTCGCCCAATGGCAGACTTATCCTGACAGCCTACATCCGGTGAGTCCGTTTTTTATCATTTCATTTAGCCTATGAGTATACAGCACCATATAATGGCAAAAAGCAAGGTTCTCAGTAGTCACGTTTCCGTCCAAATTAAGCACAAATTTTAACCAAATTTACATAAAATGAATCAACGTTTCCATCCACTACCTTTATCCAAATATTAGCAATTGACTTGTCCACATATACAGTTGGTGGCGCTAATTCTCCAATCAGGTGCCATAAAATAATTGCTGAAGAAGATGGAATTAATGGAGCGCCAGTCAAACGTGAAATGATTGAAAACGTGATTGAAATATGGCATTTATGTTTGTTTGTTTGTTTTATTTATTAATTTGAGTAAAATTATAGTCTCCTCGTCGCTCCCCACAGATCTGGTCTTTCGACATACTAAGTTTATTCATACATGATCCATATTAATGACACACAGAGAAAATGTGTCATATTTATACAGAACATAGTTCATCCCAGTTATATATCCCAGTTATGTCCCAATCTGTTTTCACTGTCATGAAAAATACACACTTGGCTGAATCATGCAGCAGGAAACTCATTATATGTCTAAGTGGTTTGTCATTAACATAATGTGACGCCACAAAGCAAAACAACTTACTGCAAGTCATTCATTCTATTCCCTAAGCGAACACATCCACCGCCACACAAGCACAACTCTTACCCCAGATTCTTACACACACACATCCACACACAAACAAAGTAAATGTGCAGTGGCACCCCGGGGGTGGTGGCAGCTTTGATGTCCTCAGCATGTACAAATACACAGATGGAAAAAAAAAAGCTTTTGGCTGTAGTAAGGAAACACAACATGATGAAATCCATCTCTGTTAAGACTGAAGGTTTACAGAGAGGGGCACATATTAAAGTACTTTGTAAATCGCTGTGATGTGAAACAAGGACGTAAATCGACTGATGTGCTCGTTCGGATACACAGAGTGCGCTGTGCTGCACTCTGGTCTCCATACAGCCATAAAGGGGTAGGAGTGTGGCTTGCTTTCCCTTGTTTAAAGCTGGAATATGAGTCTCCTATGAATATCTCCACTAAATGACAAAACAGGCTACAAGGATTACTGCAGTGCGCACACGGCAGCAATATGAGAATATGAAATGAGAATGGCTTTTCACAAGACTGGCAAATTATTTAGAGCTGTTTGCCTTAGTAGAATTTTATCTCATGCAACCACAAAAAAAAAAAGAAAGAAGAAATTTCAGTTCACGCCTTCAGTGTGATGCTATTTTGGGAAAGTTGACTTTATATGGCTCTTTTTACAGCAGGTTTTAAATCAAGGTTACAGCGTCACGACTCAACGAAGCATCCATTATGTGAATCCATAATGGTTCACAATGATACAACAGGCAAGAGCAGCTTTGGTTGCTAATAACGTTTTAAAAATGTGTTATCTCTAAATCACACCTTAATTATCATGTTTCCTCTTTATCAACTCAATGCTTTCATTTTCACAAGGTCACAAATGATGTTTCTTATGGTTATCATATTTATTTTTAAGACCATTTCCCCAGATAACTGTTTGATATCTTAAGAAACAAGATATAATTTGATATACCGACAAGATTTTTTTTTGCCTCAAAAATGCAATGTTAATCATCTCTAGTGCAGCTATTTCTTTACAGCTGACAAAACATCTATCACATGATGTCACCTAGACTAGAAATACAACAGTAATTACCTAAATGGGTCCAGTGTTTGACACTGTTGACACAGTGCTGCAGCTGGAATCCTTATGCCTTAAACAGCTTCCTCCTCAGTAAAGTTAAAGCTTTATCATCCATCAAATCACATGCAGAATAAATGCCCTTAAGGCACCTTAAAACTCCTTCCAAAACACCTTAAAACGTTGCTTTACTGTAAGTCTGCACAACCATTTTTGCCATGAATAATGTGCCGACCAGAATACCACATTGTGTATAATCATCCAAACCAGCTCAGGTGCTTTCAAGATGTCACTTTCCACAAACACAGCTGTGTGTGAGGCAGATGAGCCGACCAAAAGCACATTTTCAAAACAGCATGACAGCAAAGGAATGACTGAGGAATCGGAGCCATGAAGATTAATAACAACAGCTCTGATGGGAAATAAACATGTTTTACCCAATGTGGCATGAGGCATTTAGGATTCGCTTCACTGACAAAATAGAGATTTATGGACAATAAAACAAAAGTAGATGCATCAAGATATGAGATATGAAAGTGTAAAACCTGAAAACAGCATTGCAGAATTAATACAAAAGGCAAATACAAGTATGTAAGAGCCTTCTAGTGGACATGGATATATAGTATAATAAAAGATATTAAGTAAATTGTTTGGGAATAACAGCACATTATATTTATTGTAAGTCTCAGTATCTTCACAACACAATGGGATGACTTAACATAGAGTTCTAGTGGCAATATTTTTGTATGTTATTAATAATTCAAATATTATTAACTCCTAAATATTTAGATGTAATTTTGAAGCACAGCGACAACAGAGCAGAAAAGTGAGTTTGTCTATGGATGTCTGGTGTTCAGGATCAACACTATGACCTCGCCTGTGTCTAAATTTACCTGAGGTAAAATGTGGCCTCACACGCGTGACAACACTCAGAAATCTAAATTGGTTGGTACAGTACTGTTGGCATAGCAATGGAAGGGCTGCACAAGCATGCCATGTATTTAGCGTGTATTTGTGTGACATACTAATAGATTTAACTTTATTTAATGATGTAGTGTCATTGAGATCAAGATATCCTTTTCAAAACATTTGCAGTCAGACAAACACATGTAAATATATAACAAGCAACAAAAGTAATAAATGTATAATAATATAATAATAAACAATTTCAAGGGTCATAAAAACATCAGATAAGAAAACTTTAAAATCTCCAAATAATAAAAGCATCCAACAGCTGCTTGCAGTTAATTCAATTAAAAAGGTTTGTGGTACCTGAATCCAGTCCTGCCAAGATTACGGATGGCATGTCTAAGGTTGATTGATTATTCTGTTATATACTGTAGTCACAAGATTTAAATAAATGAGAGGTGAGAGGCAGTTCCAACTCTCTTACAGCAGAGCTTTATAGATAAATATCATGAGACGATAATCCCGTCACGTCAACAAGTAAAGTGCATTTAACTTTGTGATACTGAAAGCAATGACGAGTATGAGATTTGACATTAGTGATGAAGTGAAACGCACTGTGATAAACAGAGTAAGTACATTTGCCGAAGTACTGTACTCTACTTTAAGCTACTTTATACTTCTACTCCAACACATTTCATTATACTTTTTACTACCTTACTTTTCGGATTTAAGATTTTACACACAAAATATATGATCAGTTTAATAAATATGCTATGCAGCAGTTTATGAAACAGTTAAAATTAGCTGCACCATGACCAACTACTAATGAAATGCATCAAAAACAATGACCCAATCATATAAAAATACAACACTCACTTTAAGTACACTTTATTGCTATTACGTAACTAGGCTTACATTTTATACTGAATAAATAATCTCAACACTTCTTCCACCACTGAGGATCTTATATGTCTGTACCAACTTTCAAGGCAATTAATCTAATAGTTGACACGATATTTGGCTTTGGATCAATGAACTGATGGACAGGCTGACATTGTGCTCCAGAGAGTCACAACACTGTTTAGGTCAGACTGCTCCAACATCGATCGCAGGGTAACAGTGAGTGGAGAGCTGTGATGCTTACAAAGATATCCTGACATTGTTTCTAAACGGCTAACATTGTAAATTAGACAAGAATAAAATTAATCATCATTAATGAATAATGTGAATCCACAAAGCCCGAGATTGAAAAACTAATGAGTCACACCTTGGTCACCATTAGTTGAATGTGGTGATTTAATACCTTTGTGCATTATGATTAAGTATTAATTACTGCTGTTAACTAAAAGATTTAATTAAAGTATTAATTCAACAAGGGGATTTTACATGAGGGGACACAAAACAATTAAGTAACCATGAAAAGCATGTAAGCCAACCAATTGTTCATCAGGCACGTGTTTGTGGATGAGCCCGTCTGAAGTTGTGTAACCCGACACGGTAAAATGTAATTACGCTATACGCCACGCTTAGAGCCAAAACAGATATGCTGCATATGCACAGAGTTTGGATTGTGGGCGGCAGAAAAGAGTGGCTCTATGCCTAACTGCGTTCGTTGTGTAAAGAAGAAAACAGAAATGTTTTCTGTGTATCAAGGCAAATAAATTTCAAAAAGTCCCTGCTGTTGGCTGCCCTGATTGTGCTGAAGCTGCCTGCCAGCCCACAGACCTGACAGCCAACACAGTGTGTTAGGATGTGCTCTGTTCAAAGGTTAAGGCTTGTGATATTTTATATTTTTCTTACATATTAACATAATAGTTTTGACTAAACAATTCAAATTTAGGATCCAGCTTTTTATGGAGCTTTAAACCGAGAAGTCCTTAAAGCCGCTCACACCAAAATGTTTGCATTAACAACTGATCGAATGACTGTAATGTTCTGGTTCATGGTACATTTAGATCGATCCAGGGGTCAGCGTATTGATGTAGTCGCATCTGTAACACTAACGCCGGATTCTGATTCGTATCGCTGAATCGTTACACCCCTACCAGCAGCTATAGCTATAATGCAACATGTGTAATGAGTGGTTGTGGTTGTGATCTGCGACGGTATGAGCTGCTTCGTTTATATGTGGTTTGTTTTAAACCATTTTTAACTATGGAGGCAGCTATATATGTATGCAGCATGTCCAAGACAAAGTTCCCCACAGGGACAATGAAGTATATTGTATCGTATCATATATGAAATTACTTATAGTGTAATAAGCCCTTAATTATAGTATAAGCCCCAATGCACCCATTGTACACCCACACTTATTAGACGTCTTCTCAAGACTTAATAAGTGCGTACAGACTGAGATTGACTGACCAATTTTAGACATTTATCATTCTTACTGTTTACTGAACACATCCACTCGGATCTACTCAGCCAGAATTTAAATGTTTGTGGTCTTTTTTTTTTTAAAGATGTAAGTCTTAATCAGGAGCTAATTAGCTTGGGGAGAGTGTCACAGAAAAGCAGTGAAAAGCAGTACTGAGATGTCTTACTTAAGTAAAAGTAGCAATACTTATGCATTCAAAATTTTACTTAAGGAAAGGTACAGAAGTTTTGGAAGCAAAAATGTACTTAATGTGTCAAAAGTAAAAGTAAAAAATGGCATAGTGTTCTATTCATCATTCATCTAATATTGTACTATTATTAGTGATGCAATGACATGAAACAAGCATTTCAATGTTGTCATGGTAGAGCTTATTTTAACACCTTTTTATACTTTTGGGTAGTTTTTGTAGCTGCGTAGCTGTAGCTGTGACATACATTTACTGCAGTAGAAGTAGCATGAGATCTATTTAGTCAATTAAAGTACAAGTACCTCAAATACACACTTGTACAGTACTTGAGTAACTGTACTTACTTACATTCCACCACTGCAGACTGTCGGAAAGTAAAGTAGTTTTTGGTCTTTTCATGGATCTGTTGACAACAATAAAAATCTAAAACTGTCCTGCAACGAGTCATTTGCCAAACATCCAGTCTGGGTAAGATATTTGAAATTGTATCTTTTTACCATTTGTTTTGGTGCTGGTTCAGACAGCCTAAAGGTAAATTACCCATCATCAGGGAAGGTGAACTGAGGAAATTGAACCTTAATTATTTATACAATGTTTATAGCACAGGCTGCCACCACAGAAAACAGAAAACTAATTAGGTTTAAAGTTGTTATCAGCAGGTATGTGTCTCCTCGTGTTCTCCAATGAGACAACACGAATAACAATGCACAGATCTAGCCTTAATATAATACATGCAGGAGCATATTTCCTGTATATTTTTAAAGACCTGTCAACTTGTGATTACACTACAAACACTGCCTCAAACAATGTTTGTAGTGAAATATTAAGAACAAAGGGTCTTTAAATATTCATACATTGTAGTTGCTGCATGGAGAGCTGTCCTTTGCTTTTCAGGGACCAGGCAGCAATGTGCATTATTTGTTGTACTGTCATACGGTATAACAAGAAAACAGGAGGCAGACAAATAATGTAAAAAGGACTTCGAATTGAATTTTGAAATAACGTAATCACTATTAAATATTTAGTTAAGTAAGTAAGTCAAGATTAAAGCTAATTAGCAGCATTTTTCGAGCCGTAGAAGAGGTCTGCTAATCAGCACAATGATCTGCCGAATGAGGACAAATCATCTGTGACCAAATTGCAGCTGCATCATTCAAAATAAACTGCAAGATTTTAATATGTCAAGAGGAACAGTCTGAAAAGTCATGACAAATTGTGTGAAAAGCAAACCGCATCGACAAAGAGAAACAGCAGGAACTAACGAAAAAGGACATGACGGAGCCAGACCCAATATAAAACACCTTTGTAGTTGTGTGTGCACTAGGGCTTTGATTACTTCAAATTTAAAAGCCTTTCTCAGTAAGTCCTTATAATATTTTTTTCCTGACCCTGTACACTGCTCTGCACACATTGTGTTCCCCCTGAGTAGAAAAACATATCTTAAATTTGTGCTTATGCATCCTCTTTTTTCTATTTGCTTTCTCTTCTGTGCATCTGATGGCTAGCGCTGTTCTGACACTGGAGTTGTTTTCACCTTGTGAGTCTTTGCGCGGGAACTACCACACGAGTGGTTTAGAGTACTTTGCCAGGTGTTTATGTCTGTCTTTACTTACAGGTGTGTAGTTGAGAGTTTGAATATGAGTACTCATGGGTCAAAACGTTGATCCCATCGCAAGATGGTCTCTCGTGTAATTTGTCATTAATTACTTTTAAAGTTAATAGTTTGACATTTTGTAAAATATACTTATTTCCTTTTTTGCCGAGAATTATACGAGAGGAAGGATGCTACTGCATCTGCATCTGTCCGGGAAACAGCTAGCTCACCAAAAGACAACGCGTCTTTTATCTCAATAGTTTAATCAGCCCCAAAAAAAACATAGTTAAAATACAAATTGAAGTCCTTGTTGGTTACCCAGCAACCTAACAGTGACAACGAGACTTCAGGAAGTTCCTGATCCCTGCAAAGGAATAGACACAGAACCCCAATTTGTTACATTTGGGCAGAACCAGGCTAGCTGTTTCCCCCTGTTTCCAGTCTTTATGTTGGCTGTAGCTTCATATTTACAGTATAGACATGAAAGTCAATCTTCTCGTTTAACTGGAACGCAAACAAGCATAGATCCCAAAAACAATTCCCTAACATTAGTGCATTTAGGATATCCTAGCCAACCCATGACAGTGGAAAATCCTGAATTTACCACCAAAATGCTGCATCACAAAGTGGTAAACAGCAGTGTTAGTTTGCAGTAAATTGTGACAATTGACTTCAATACATGTTCTGGCAAGCAACATGCCAGGTTAGTGGTTAATACACCCGTATGTCACTGTGTGTAAGTAACGGTAGCAGGCTCATGATTAACATATCCAAGCTGTTAACAAGATAACTATGTTTATGACTTCCAATATTTACACTTTGTGGCCCTCCAATTAGTCCAGTTCATGTGATATAATTACATGGCCAATGATCACACAAAAGCAAACAACAGCAATCTCTGACCTAATCACGTTATAATTTCTTTCGCTTTACAAATTGACAAGGAAATGACAACCAGATGCAGCATTAGTCAGCCTGTGAGTGGGGAAATATCACAAACCTAATTTACAGCTAGAAATCTCTAAATCTCCAGGTATTCATCTTCATTAATATCTCCATCAGTTCATCAAATGTTTCTGTCATGTGAGGTGTCGGCAGCTACGTGATTCTGATCTCCCATCAACACCCCCGAACAGCAGGCGTGAAAACCTCTGCACCTGCAAACATGATGTATGCATATGTGTCACATCTTCCATTTGCATTCTGCTGCTAATCCCTCCTAGCTGGAAGGTTATTACCCTGCTTGCCAGTCAAACGCTGCCCAAGAACAGACAAATATGCTTTCTGTTTGGACATGTATTTATGGACATGAAGGGAAGACAAATCCCCCCCGGGATGAAAGAAGCAGCGTGGGTTTGATGTAAATTCATCCATCCATTTTACGGACACAAACATACATCTCGCACATGTAAAAACTAACTATGGTACACATGCATGAACGACCACCCCCACTGTGTTAACATGGAGACAGGTCGCTGACAGTCTGATACATACTGTGCGTGACTCCCACTCCCAGATTATACTCGTAAAAAAGAAAAAAAATCTATTCACATCAATCTAGTTTTAACAAAATCCTCTTTTACTGAAATTATCCAACTAATACTTATTTGCAGGTAAAATTGAGTGAGTTGTGTTGTTTTAAAGGTTTTCTTCACAGTGTTTTTTTTTTTTCTGTAGACGGTGTATCCAATGATGTTGAGTGAAAAGCAAATCACTTCAACGGCGTACATACATGCCCACACACACACACAAGACAGTCTGAAATCTGATTTGTGCTGCCAGACTGAGACACGTGTCTTTAAATCTGAGTCGAATATCAAATCAATGGTTTTAAATCTGATTTGTGAAAATCAATTTCCTCATGTTCTCTTGCTTTCCAGACTGAAAAGCATGAAATGTCTGAAACTTGGACTGCCAATCGAGTCTCTGATTGTCCCATTGGCATCGCTCATTACACAGAATGTATTTACTACAAGCGAATATGTGGACTCTAAAGTGTTGCATGTGGGTGAATGTCCAATCACAGGGTATTCAGAAAGTATTTCACTTATCAGTGTTTTTGATTAGCAGACAAGCTTTTATATTTTTTAAAGAATGTTTGGACCGTTTAACGAATGGTTTTGAAGCATAATGAGATGCAGTGAGTTTCTTTGTGTGGAGACTTAACATATTCATTGAGCTGAATGTGTGCTAAATGCACTGAATCTAATAATTTGCATTTGCCCAGTCATTGTGATATAATTTCCTTGAATTCACTGAGTATATAGTAATAAACAGGCATAGCATTTCAAATAAATCCACCGTTTCATTTTTTCAGTCAGACCCACATCCACATAGAAACACACAGAGACATCTGTCCTCCCTCATTCGGAGTATCACATCAAAACACATGCACACAAAAAAAACACAGCTGAAATCCCAGTGTGAGTAATCTCATCAGAGGAGTGTTCAGGCAGGTGGCTGTGAGTAGGCAAACCCGCTTGATCCAGAAGACAGAGAGCACCAGAGAGATAACCAGTGATAAAGTCCCTGGAGCAGACATGAAACAACTCGGATCAAGCCACATCAATTGATACACAAGTGTGTCTCTGTGCAAGTGTGCGTTTGTGTTGGCGTGTGCGTGTGTGTGAGCTCCATCTTTCCTCAAGGACCTTGGTCAGTCATGTTCTCCTGAGGCTGTCAATAGAGTTTAAAACACAGATTCAATACTACTTGCAGCAGTCTGCCTCCCGAGGGCATCCAGTGTTGCCTTATTTAACCTGACAGGCTGTGAGGAGCAGAGCTGGTCGTGTCTGTTAATGTTAAAATCACATCATTTTTGCATTTTTTTCTTTTAAAAGAATTAAAATACTTGTTACAGGAGGACTTTGAAGCAACAGACTCATTCTGGTCTGTGGTGCAGGCCACGGTCACCTTCTGAAGCTTCTGTTATGAAACTAACAAAGCTGAAATGGATTCAGTACAACCAGGAGAGCTGCAATTTAGTGGCTGCAAATGATAGCACAAAGCATTTTTTAATGAATCCCTTCTCTGGTAATATTTTCTAGGGCTTCTGGAAGAAAGGTCAAAAACTGCCGCGTTAAAAACCTGCTCAGATAAACATGCATATTCTCACTGTAACTGTAGCATGACATGTTTATAGGGCCATCCATTATTTGGTAATCCTGGGGTAATTATTTGATAGTGTTTCTATGTTGATGTTACACAATCACCTGAATGATGATGTCTAATCCTCATGGTGAAGTTAAGAGAAGAAAAAGAAAATTATTAAACAGCAGTTTGCAAAGTGGAGTAGAAAAAGTATTCGCATGGATTCCAAGAAATGAGCGAAAAACACACAATACCATACTGTATTTTTTGCTGTGTTCTGTGTTTGGCTAACTGGCGTGATCCATCAGCAATATCGTTAGCTTTGACTAACGAGGAAAGGCTGCACGATACAAAGAATATAATGTTTCTGTCCTTTTACTCCCAGGAAGGCAGGAGATTTACAAAACGCCTTCACAGCTTTTGGAACAGACCAGGAGCTGATTGAACAAACTGTTTGTAAATTTAGCCTAATTGTGTGTTTACTACTATTTGCGCATCACTAAATTAAATAGGGTTAAACCACACTAAGTAGTTCTTAGGTAGAGATTAGTTGGTACTAAATATTTACACCCAGTAACTGCCAGGAGTCACAGCTAACGTTAGCATGCTAATATAAAATCTGTTTAGACTGACACAAGTAACTGCTATTGCTTAATTTTTTTAGTACTTAACACAAGTAATGCGGAATATACATCAACATATTTAGGGATAGTGATGGGAAGCTGGAGTCCAATTAAATGTATTTCTTACTTTTTTTCACACAAATAAATCTTTCCTTTTGAACACAACCCCCCCCCCCCCCCCCCCAAAGGGACTCAGGGCTACCTGATCTGCCCTGATGCAGAATGGGTCAGCTGGTTAATAGCAATCATTGTAGCGTAGTAAAGTATTTCCTCACAGAGAGAAGAGGGTTTGATCATCAAATGTGTGCAAATGCTTTCCGAATGCAATTACATGTTTCACTGACCAGGATCATTTTCTTTAAAGGTGATTGGTTGCGTGCTGTCCTGTGATAGGTGTTATTTCAACCACAAAACATGACCATGAAACAAAACACATCAAACTGGCTTTCATATCTATCTCCTGCTGTAAAACATTCACACATTCTGCTTTGATATCTGGTAATCAGAAGCTATTGTGATAGCTGTCACTATCTGGCACGTCTAAACTGGAATGGATATTCTGGGGATTTCTTTCAAGTACACGGGACGCCTCCGAAGCCAATTATCAACACGACTGTTAGCTGAGCATTTCTTATGCGGTGAGGAATGTTTCATTGTGATTGTGAGCTCCGTGGAGGTAAGCAGCATTACGAGTGCGTGATGAGTAAAAAAGAATAAAACACAACAAACCAAAATTATGACTGACGTATCTGAACTGCTTTGTGAAGACCAAGTGAAAACAATGGGGCAACTCTTTCTTTCCTGGCCCAACCTCCTGGGATAGATACCAACGTGTGACAGATTAAAGGAAAAACCTGAATAAATTAGAGGAAAATCATAACGAAGGAAAATACCTCTGATGTTCTGGAGGCTTGCGGTACCTTTACAAGTTAGATATTTTATGTGGGGTGTTCCTTTATTGTGTCACCCATCTGTAGATATTTTCAATGCAGCTGCAGGTTGAACTTGGATTTAAAACTTTCTCCCATAAGATTTTTTTTTTCATGTCATAAGGATGAGGCTGTAATTATTCCAAATTTTTCTCTCACACCAAAAGCAAGTGTGTTAGTCCGTCTCTCAATAGAGTGCTGCAGGGATGACGCATCTTTGTAGGTCAACCTGGAAGGGGGCATCGCCCCGGTTCCAGTGGGATTTTTCCATTAGATCATTGCAGAAAATGTCCGTGGTAAACAAAAGTTTCCAACTTTGCGCACTTACCTCTTCTACAAAAACCTTTCCTCTTAGTGTGAACTGATCTAGTTAGTGATCATGGCTGTGTCACTTGGAAAGTTTGAGTCAGAATAGTTTGCAAGAGCGCGAGTATAAACACAACGAGGCTGTAAAGGTATTCTAGATGAGTTTCTGTGTTCGGCGTGATGACGTTTAATGTCCCAGACAACCTCTGCAGTCTCATTTAGCCACTTGTTAGCAACCTTTTTTTAAGACACGTAAAACCTTCAAAATTAACAAGTAGCATATTTACTGACGAATTTGATGTTGTAGAACAAAATGTGAAAATCTCTTCAGCTTGTGTTAACCACAGACCTTATTTCAGGCATCTAACAAAAACCCCCATTCAGAAACCCGTTGATTTCAAGACGAAGTACAAAAATGCTAACTCATTCCCGGGTTTTAGGACTCATTCCTGCAGCACTTTACTTTCCCACTTCCCTACCCTGTCTATGGCACTCAAGTCTATTAGGGTTTTTCCATGGGCCTTTTATGCCATGCCAAGCCAAGCCGTGACAACATGCACTTCCACTACAGCCTCACAGCAGGGGATAGCCGCGGTGCGCTGTGGTTCTGCTTGCTAGCAGGGCCACGCAGGGCTGCAACCCCTGTTAAATCCAATCTCGATTTAATAAAAATTTTTATCTAGTCAGTTTGTACTATACTTGTTTTAATTATGTTCCTCTGTGTGACAGGTTGGCCTATTAAAATGCTATAAAGGCTTTCTGTGATCATCACATTTATGGTTTAACCTCCATATCAATTATGTTACATTAAACTTCAGATGGGCTATAATTCTCACATAAGACATCCCATCACATCAGTTGGCAGCTATAAATCGGCAGCCCAGGCTTGACTGCCCGGCCTTTCCCTCTCTAAGTCATGAAAATCAAAACATGAATCAATAGTCAAAATATGTGGGGAGAGGAAATAAATGCACAATAGTTGAATAATAGTTTGCACAATAGTTTGAAGTATTGATCTATGAGATATTTAGCTTGTCAGGGCTTAACATCTAAAGGTTTTGTGTCGTTTAATACTTCAAGAATTAAATGAGTAATGTTTATATTGTAGACTGGAGCTATCATAGTTTGAATGCAGTCCGTGAAAACTATCTGTCACATTCGGAGGCTACTGAAGGTATTCGGCCTCTCCGATTGATAAAAGGTCAAGATCAACTACACAACATTTACTCAGCTAACAGAATAAACTTTCATAGTGCAAAATCCGATTCATAAAATGAAAATCTCTTCAATTAAACAAAAAAACGAAAAACCCTGTGTTCCTACTGAGGACATAAATCTTCACAATTAGTTTAATTAGATTTTTTTTAACGGCTAAGTAATTTTATAAAACTACTGGGCATTCTAGTTTCTGGCAAACTGAATAGTACATTGGTTGGGGACTATTTTTGTGAGATTAACTAAAAGCACAGTGGTTGTGTTTATGGTAATGAAGGACCATGCGACCCACTAGAGTGTGGGCTCAGTGATGTATTTCTAATCGTTTTTGGAAAACAATGGAGGTCTGTGGCTGTAATTCCCGACCTTTTTCTTGTGACCCTTTGTCATGTGTACTTGCAACCCCTCGTCACCTGCTGTGCATATGTCCTCCACCTGTGACCAGTTCAAAGAAAGAATTAAAATTATCCAGTAACTGACAAGAAAAAAAAAAAATTATAGGAAAGTCTGAAACCATCATTTTTAGTAGAAGAAATACTTTTTTCTTCTTTCCTGTTTTGTTAATCACCTCATGACCCCTTATATTTATTTTATGACTCCCTGATGGGGTCCAAACCCCAAGGTTGGAAAACACTGGTCTATATGCTATGTCAGGCTTTGGGTACACAGACAATATTTGTATTTGGATCAATTCACTTTTGGTATCAACAACAAGAAAAATAGACCAACCTTCTCCTTTAAACTGGCTAAAAAACTACTTTATTTTCTCCCACAAAAACTGCACACCAAGAAACCAAAACATTTTAAAAAGACCATTAAAATATATAACATATAATACTAAAATATTATGACATTATTATATTTTTTTTAATTCAGACTTGCATCTTCTGCCAGTTTGGATGTGCAGTCTTCCCTGAACATAAACACAGGGAAGTCATCAAGATCCGTCCTTTCACCACTGACTCACTAAATGGCTCATTTAGCCCCCGGTGGCCAAATTCAAAACTGCGAGCTGGCACTCCAGTGGCTCGAGTCTCAACAGGGAGTAAAGAGGCTCTACTGTGTCAACTCTAATCACAGGCGCCAAGACAAGTCATTATGCTAGAAAACACCCAACTGTCCTCTGTTAATAAAACTCCCTTTCATGGCACTCAGAGAAAGTGACGTTAACGCAGGCTGTGTTAATCCACAACAGGATCTGCTGTGTTACCTCTGTTTTGAATATCAGACAGCACTATTAGCTATTCTTTTGAAGCACTAATGATTAAAAACTGCCGACTATAATCATAAAAATCTGGTAAAAGTTAGTAATATGCAAACAATTCAAGGTTAATGCGTGAATAATACAGCCTGGACAGATAAAGCAAACATGCTGTAGCCCCTCTTAGTGAATAATTCATGAAGGAATTATCAGGTTATTAATGCAACGTCTGTTATTTTCTAGTCTGTTTTAAACATTACACAGTTTGTTTTTAAGCTCTCCATCTGGCTTTTGATGAATGAATCACAAATTGGGTGTAAAAAGTCAAAATCTTCATGAATAAGCCCAGAGAGCAAGAGCTGGATGGGCAGGAAGAGGAGAAATAAACACGTTCAATCCCTGAATCAGGACCTGCTGACAAGCCTCTGTCAACAACACTCTTCAAACTTTCCCGTAGCGTATCCTCCACCGGAGAAAGCAAACACACAAGTATCGGGTAACGTATTCCCCCTGACTTTCGACGGTTTTGTTTCCATGGCAACTAATCTGCAGGCTGTGGCAGTAAAGAAGTACCTTGTGAACTTCTCAATGAGAACAAGTCACTGTGGACCGTAGAGTGGCAGCCTGTGAATGTTAATTATGTCACAGACCTAGATAGGAACACAACAAATAAGGCATTTTGTCCTCCATCAACCGACCCTCCTGTGTGTGTGTGTGTTCCTCTGTCTGAAAGTATTTCTAAAAGACAACATTTCCCGCTAAAACAACGCAAAACATCTTTAAGCATGGACGGATTGTTTGACAATGGGCCCCTGTGCACAGACATGTGAAAGACTCCTGCGTCTCCTTGCGGTTGTTTTGCGTCTCTTTGTGGTCATTTTATGTCTCTTTGTGGACATTTTGCATCTCTTTGCAGTTGTTTTGTAGTCGTTCTGTGTCTCTTTGCAGTCAGTTTTTAGTTTTTTTTATGTCTCTTTGTGGTTGTTTTGCACCTCTTTGTAGTCATTTGATTGACAACGAGAAATATGTAATATATATGTGTATATATATACACATATATGTGTATATATATTATGTGTGCCCAGTAGGCCCGTTCAGTAACCCATCCATGTGTATATGATGATAAACAAAGCTTGTATGTATGTGTGTGTGTGTGTGTGTGTGTGTGTGTGTGTGTGTGTGTGTGTTTGGCCTGGATGGAGCAGGCCTCACAAAGGGCACAGTAATCAAGGCATCAAAGGCCTCTACATGAGGGTTAATTACAGTTCTGGGGAAATTATTGCTAACAGGGGCTAATGATGTGTGACATTAGCCGCTGTGAGCTGATTGGGATATAATTACATGAATCATCCTAAAATGGCATGAAAACAAGATATTCTTTCAGTGTTCTCGATGTGACACTGCTTTAAAAAAAGAAGATATGGCAAATCAAGAAAATCCAATAATGAGCACTCCTGAGGAGAAAGAAGGGTGGAATTACTCACAGTAGTTATGAAAACAATAAAAGGCTAAAAAGTTGCCAGATTCAATACTAGTAATATAATATATACTCTCAAGGGTTTCCCAATCAGGATTATATTATTAATCACAGCAATATAAAGCAGTCCTAAAGGTAGACGTTCAACTTACGAAGTTTTCTTCCCGGATAACTTCTGAAACCCTTAACGTCATCTGACATAGATTGAATTAGGATGTTTGTGTTTGTGATCTACAGACACTAACCCATAAATGTTGAAGTGTTTTCTTTTTAGTTCATTTATAGTTGTTTACAAATGAATTAAAAATGAAAAGCTGAAATGTTTTGAGGCTGTAATTATTCAAAGCCTTGCAGCGACACTTCAAATCAAAGTTTGGTTGCATCCAATTTGCCTTGAATGTTTTTTAAAAAATAATTTTACAACTTGAAACAGCTCGTCGACTTGTGTTCACTTCAAATGGCTGGACATGGTTTAAAATAAAACACAACATACATGGTCCAATGGCTGACAGTACAATAAAATGCAACGACAAGGCAGAGCAGTGAAAACCTCACATATAGTCCAAGGATGCCGTAAGACTTAAAGAGAACCGGACTTTAGAAACAAAAGTTTAAAAGAGCACAGCAAGTGACTGGAAACAGGAAAACTATATAGTTTCCTCTTAGTGCACATCTTTCAAACAAGTAAACCAGCAAGAAAAAAGGCCCTGCATAGGTCAGGCGACAGATCAAGAGCTGAACAGAAGCAAGTCCTTTTGATGTGGTAGAAAATCTTGACAAAAGGACAAGAAACATTGTATTTCTGAAATCTGGGCTGTAAAGTAGCCATGATGTAACAGCTGGTAAAAGGGCCACATGACAGCAGCCCAGAGAAAGCAAAGCAGCAGATGAAAGAGTCTGAAGGCAAAGTTGGTATAATTAACATAACAGTAAACAAAAGACTGAACTTTTTAGCTGTAATGCAACAGCTGCATAATGCAGAGACCGGAAAACATCGCTTGTCATATCTACTAGCTCTGTTTTGGTCTCCACCAGCTTCTGAGGAAAACATCTGCCGCTTTAGCTGCTAAATGCTCCACTGTGTTCACCAGCCAGTCGCTCACTGAGTCTTTAGGTTTTAGAGCTTTTTTTACTGAAAACAGCTGGAAACGATTGCGATGAGAGCGGTGAGACTGAACTAAAACAGTACAGTTGAGGGCCGTAAAAAAACAAAACACGGAGCTATAAATGATTAACAGCCCATTGTTAATACAAAATTACTGATTAAAGCAGTTTAAACACAAGATAAAAATCTTTATTTTGGTGACCTCCAGTGGTTTAACTTCTCGCCTTGCTACATTGAAGTGTGGGCAGGATGTGTCAGTACACTGTGACATCAGTGTTGGGGGAAATTACAGCTATTAAGTTACATAATCTTAATGTGTTTTTCCGCAGGGCATCAATAAATAATAGCGAATATAATTTCTTCAAATATGTCTCATGACGTTGATTAAAAAAACAATACAGTTTCATCAAAGAGATAATCAATCATGCATAGCTCCAGTAACTGCCACAGCACCAGTAAGCAGTAAACAAACAGAGCCTTAAAAATGCCCCCTTCAGAGTCCTAATTGTCATCACTGATTAAACCTTCATGTTTATGACTTACTTCTCAACAGACACAACTTTAAATGTACATTATCTGTCAAATTTGAGCGATATCTCTCATTCAGGGTAACATATTGCGAAGTGACAACTGATTGTGTAGGACAGCTTTCAATTTAAAACGTGCATGAGAACCAGTGATAATACAAAACCGAGCAGCTTCAGTACTAGAATGTGTGAGTGCTTGAGTGGCTGAGCCAAAAAAACAGGCTTGAATGAATCCCATTCAAAGCCTCTGCAGTGACTTGAAGATAGCTGTTCACAGAGGCTCCCCACTGAGCTGGAGAAAAACGGCACATTTTGAACAGTTAAAAAAGAAATCCCAGAATCCAGATGGGACAAGCAAACAAAGACACATCTAAGAAGAGCAGAAGCTATAATTTCAGCCACAAATTCTCTCTATTTAAATGGGATAATGTTAAAAAAAAAAAAAAAACTGGGAAAAACAAAACAATTAAAGCTGTGTTCAATTTTTCATTATAAGGTATTCTGTGTTGACTGTCGACAACAAATCCCAATTTACTTTGTATTCAGCGCGGCACACTTGAGGACGTCATGGGGTTTGGAAAGTTTCTGATGGCATTGTACTTCAAATCTAGCAGACAGATGCTCTCCATTTTAAAGTCATGAAAATTGATTTTCACTCTGAGGCTATAGCATGATCTGCGTCCAGGGAGTCAACCTCTATAAAGTTAGACTAAATCTATTAAGATCAGCAAAGAATGGCCACGAGTGGCTGCCAGAAATTAATGTAAATGAGAGTCAAGCTCTTACTTTGAGATGGTTCAGGCTACTTACACAGAACTTTGTGAAAATGTAATCATATCAAGAAATAGAGCATGCAGAGAGAAAGCTTTGTGAGAAATTCGAGGAAAGGAAAGCAAAGATGACTTTGACCAAACAGAAATGTACAGAAAATATTTTGACTTTGTGGGACGTCTGCATGTTTAAAGAATTCCCCATACAAAAATTACATGTTATGTAAAGATTAGTCTGCAGTTGCACCACCAAGAAGGCTATAAAGAACCCGCTACGTACAGAATGTAAATGCCTGTTGCTATTTTTATCACCTACAAAGAAAACGAAGGAGTCTCAACAGATTAAATAGAATATATAGCTGGGTATGTCAGCGAGGAGGAGTAGATTATGGTGGACAGAGTGAGATGTAGGGTGTGAGGAGGAGAGGAAACATCAAGAAATGTAGTGAGAGGAGAAAAAAAAAACCCTGCCTTGTACTTTTTTCTGTGTTAAACTGGGCGTGAGACTGGCAGTCAGCAGCAGTGAAGGAGTGTGGTTATGGCTTGTGGTTTTCACTCGGCACTCAGAAGAGTTCTCAACAAGGAGGAACGGAGAGGAACAAAATAGACCCTTCGAAATGCGAGAGGCCATGCTGGTGCCTCACATCCTGAGAGGACAGGCAGGAAAATAAAACAACCACCATGTGTGACATCAAGTATGTGCAGTTAAGTGCACATTATTGTCGCTCCGACTTTGGATGTCAAACACACTCTGCTTTTATTTCCCTTTGTCATTGTTGAGGTCAGACTTAAACAAACCCGCTCCCTACTTGTGGAAAAGGCACATTTCACATACATATACAATATGTATGTATGTATAGATTTCAATATATACAAGTGGATAAGAATATGTTTATTATACTGAGAATATATAAGGTGACATTTCATCATTAAAGGAATTATGCCATACATGACCCTCCGTAAAGAGGACACAAGATGTCTCCTACTTCCCTTTAAACTCCACTCTCAGTGGTTGAAACTGGAGGTTTCAAGTGTCCCACACTTGTTTAAGTTTATTTTTTTTAATACTTCATTTTTATTGCTTTTCCATTACAAAAAAATCACATAAATACAAAAGAAAAAAAAGAATTGCACTCTCTCCACAAACCCTTTCTTTTGATGTTGTCACAGTTTGCCTCTCAGCCACACTTTCTCATCCTCGGCCCTCTGTTTTACTCTCTCTGTCTGTCCCAGTCTCCAGCACCCGCTCACTTCTCCCAGGCCATGTGCTTTCTTCCAGCAGACTTCCTAATTCACCTGCTCACCTGTTGTCACTTCACCCATCAGCCACTCACCACATACGCTGCCTTCGTGTGTACGACACGAGAAGTCGTGCACACGATATGCTTGACTTTCAAGTGGTAGGTCGTGAGAACACCGCTGCTAGGCAACAAAAACATGGACGGTAAAAGACTCCTCGTCCACCGAGGCTAACAATTTAGCGAACCAGCGAGCAGGTAACGTAACTAAAATTACAATATATTAACTTACCATCCACCGAAAAAAGGACCTTCCATGGCCTCCGCCTTGAACTGTGAGCTTTCAGACAATTTCCACTTACAAGCAGGGGCGTTGTTTCAGCAAAAGCCAAGGTATGGCTATGGCAAGGTATGCTATTTTAAATGTATTAACAGACAATATAGCTCTCTCTCACATTCACAATGCCTAATATTGGCATGTAATGGGCGACTTGAAAATGACTTTCATCGTATCTATTTTGGCGCATACTTCGTCACCTTGGACAGAGAGCGCCATCATTAGTCATTTGCTTAAACTTCACAGAAAATAAAGAAATGCATTGAATTATATTATATTGAATTCTGCCTAATTGCTTGTGCCAGTGGCTCTGTTAAAAGTTGCGAATAAGGGTGGCGAAAGACAACATCCCTGCCTAGACCGCTCTAATATTATACTGTCAGACAGACAGCCATTTATTTTTATCCTTGCAGTTGTTTTTTGGTGAAGTGATTTAATACACTGGATTGCCTTAGTCCAACATTCTGATACAGAAATATCCAATTTCCACTATCGAATTTCTTTTCTGGATTAAGTGATGCGCAATTAGCAAAACATATTTTTGAGTGGAGGGGATGCCATATTGGATTGATAACAGCGTTTAATATACTCCACCATCAACTTTGCTTTAAGGGTCCTGCTTCTTTGCACCCATGCAGGCATTTTTGCAACATAAACATGAATAAATAAGACCATTAGTCATTTTTTCATTCAAGAATATGTCTGAAAATGATCAAATAATATACATGTAAGCCTACTGGTTGGTCATTTTTTAAACAAACTACTATATGTAAGACTCATGACTTCAATATTATTAAAATTCTGGGTGGCAGTATTCAAAGCCAACATATACTCTGGACTTACTTGCTGACATACATGACATACTGTAAATACTAAAAATAGTAAATGTAAAATGGTTGTCCTGATAAAAATGTATCTGATGTTGTGTTTTTATTGTTGTATCCACTGTTTCCTGCTGTGGTTACCTAGTTTGACCCAGCAGAACCATTCAAGTTTAATCTGCCTCTATCTTATCTAATACTGTGCCTGTTGGCCCAATAATTCATTCACATTGCCCTTATCATACTACATAGGATCTCATATCTGCTGCGGTATCGTGGACCTATAATTAATGGTCTGCTGTGTTGCAACTCTCTAAGGTTTGTCATACTGTAGGATAACTATCTCTTTTTTCTTTTTCACATTGTGTTTTTGCGCTACCTCTCACAAAGTATAAAACAGGACATCCATCCTGTATCACCTTATGTTACCTTAATCCTGATTTCCCTTCCCTCCCAAGATACTAAATGTGTTTCCTTCCTATGCTCATGCAATTCCTTCTACCAGGGCAGATCAGAAAAAGAAACAAAAGAAATACGTAACATGTATTCGTACGCTTGTCTGCCCTTTCTTCTTCTGGCAGGAATGAAGAAAAGTGGGCTACGAGAACATGAGGCAGAAAACTGCAAGCGTAAAATATACTGAGGGAACAAAGTGAGAGAGGACCGGCTGAAATCTGGCTACAAAAAAAAAATGTACTGAAAGAACATAGAACTGAGGGAAAACTGGGTGAGTGAATTTGGAGCAGAGCAGTGCACACACACACACACACACACGCACGCACACACACACCTGCAGGCGGCAGTACAATGCAGCCTTGTTACATCCACCTTCAGTGGAGCCAGTGTTCAGGGCAATTATCCAGAGAGTTGCCACACCTAGAGGAGGCCACAAGTCAGCCACAGAGCTATAGTTGGACAAACAACACCAGCTGTGGCGATTAAAGAAAACACTCGGCACCTCCTCTCCCAAACATATTTTCACTGCTTCCATCCGTGCCATATGCAGTGAGGAAAAACAGTGAGATTGACAACTGTGTGTATCGGCAGCAGCTTTGGTCTTGGCCAGTGTTTGCAGGCTAAATGTAAACAGTAGGCAGCTGCCAACTGTCCAGAGCCATCAGTTCATCAGTTCAGCCCGACTGGAGCTGGAGATGAAATGTGGGAGGACACGGGAAAAGGAAGCTGCCTCCTTCGCTTCACTGTCTCTGTGCACATCCTGGAACGTGTCAAGGCAATCTGACTGTCACTGTGAGCTGGAAAGTGCAGGCGATTTCATGAACAGCAGTCATTAGCTCATATATAGAACATGAGGCCAGTTTATTTATAAAGGAAAAATGTGCCCTTAAATAGTTTGATACTGTTTGATTCGTCAGTCTGTGATGTTCCATACAGTTCAGGAGTTATTCAGTGATACCTCAGTGATACTTCTATGAAGTTTCCCTGTCTATCTACGTTTTGTTTAGCACATTTCCCACACTACAATTATCAGTTACTTCCATTACTGATTAATCTATAAATTGATATTGATTATCAATTAAACTGAGTTTTAAAATATCAAAAATAATGAGAAATGCCCGTTACAAGCAGGTATGCTCCAATGCAATAGTCAAAAACATGTTCAATTAATTATGAAAAGAGCAAGTCAAAAGCAATTTGTTTTGTGTTTGAATCTTTTAAATTACTAAATTGATTCATTGATTATCACTGTTGAGCGATAAATCAAGTAATTGTTTCATCACCCTCGTCTGATAATCAGACTCAGCCATTTTGTTTTACATCCTTATTTGAATATATTAGTAAGTATATTATAAGTTAAAACTGAAACAATGATTTTAAATTAACTGTTTATATTTATATTATATTAATTAATAATAATAATTAATACCCACGACGTCAGTTTATTAGGTACACCACAGGAAGGTTACGAGAGGTGTAAATTGAACTTAATGGTCATTTTTGATTTTGTAGTTTGTGCTGCTGTTGAATTGTTTGATATTCTGTGTTTCTAATATAGGATATAAGAGGACACACTAAATAATAGGAAAAAAAATAGTATTATACAGCAATATAGTTCAACAGCACCACAAACTCCACATCCTCCAAATGACCAAACAACTGAATCAACACCACCGTAAAACAGTTTCGTTTATAATATTATTGATTTATGTTATTGCTGAAAGCAGTTGGAAGTCTGGGATATGGAGAGCACTACCCAGCAACTCCTAAAGGAAGCGTGTAAATGTTTAGTATTCATATCCACTATATGAATATTTAGTATTCATGTGTGTTTAGTGGAAAGTGCATTAGATCCCTACGGAGGTTTTCTAGCTGAGAAAAAGTCAGAATGATGCGTCTTATTCAAATGTCTTGTAGCTGCATTGCATTCTGGTCCATTGTGGTGTCTGTCAGTGCACTCACTCTATGACAATATATTTCTCCATCTATGACTGTTGAGAATCAGCACAAATTGTAGAGAGTTTCAAAAAAACTCAAACTCTTTGATTCTGAGGCACGCATGCCCAAAACCATTTAGTTGTTTTACCGTTGATGTTTTTGGACAGCTGAGATTTTTTTTTTTTCTGCAGTCAAATGCCACTGATGCAACAATAAGAAAAATACACCACAAAACAACAACATGGACCCAAGAACAGCTCCTATTTTAACAGTTTTTAGGATGTATTTCCCTTTAAAACAGCTTTCCTGCCTTTATTAAAGTTGAGATTAATTCTTTATGTGCCACATGTAATATGGAACAGCTTCATCTGGGAGAATTTAAGAACTCTGCTAACCTAACATAAGGGCACATTGTATGGCAGTGAATTCCTCTGCACTTTGCCAGCCAGCCATGGCTTTGAGAAGTCAGTGAGGCCTTAAGTTCCTGTAACCCCTCTAGACAAAAAAAAAGAAAAACTGATGGGAGGGAATAGCTTCAGGAATGGTTGGTATTCTGAAATGTTGTTCTTCTCCACAAGTTTATTTCTGTCTTTCATCGAGGTCCAGGGAAACATTCCTCAGCCAATCAGAGAGCCTCATTCTCCCACATCACCACATTTCCACAATCATAACATAACATAACATACCAATAAAACAACTGATTGGATGCTTACAAGCGGGGGAAAAAACATACTGGCCAACGTTAAAGAGTGGTTTTATGAGCAAATCGCACTCCTGGTGAACAGTGAGCTCATGTACGATAAATGTAATCCCTCCCTTAAGTAAACCAAGTGCAACATTCATTAACCAATTCACACACGATAAATGGAACCAGGATATAGTTTATCCTTTCTAATTAGACAAACTCAGCCCGCAAAGCCTCCTTATTATCAAAGTTAAATCTCTTAAACAAGGTCACTGACATCTGCGTTGGAGCCAGAATATAAAATTAAAGAGAAAAGGTAAGAAGTGAAGAAGAGGAGAAAGTCAGAAATAAGAGTCTGTTTGCTGATATATCTCATTTGAATAAGAGAAATGTAAAAATGACTTACCACTCACTAATCTCACACTGTACACTCTCTCCCGCTTGTCCCTCTTCTTCCCTCAGTGTATGACAAAACTTCCCAAGTTGTTCCCTTTCCACTGCCTCCCCTCTCTTCCTCTCTCTCCCTCTCTCTCTCCCAACATTGGATGCACATGTGACTGTCTCTGGCCCACCAAACAGCAAAATGGCGACATCTAGTGGCGAGTAAAGCTACAGCACTTAAAAGCAATAAGGATCCTTTGTAGAGCTGCTGGCTCACTGACAATTTCCAAAAGTAATTTATAGGCTAATTTGCTCTGATTCAGTCAGGCAATTTAAAAGCAGAATCTGATGAATACAAATAGCTACTTATAATAAATACAAATAGTTTTCGCCATCCACAAATACTTTGGAGGTGGTTTATAAGCAAATATATTTTTCATTAAAGTAACCAAAAGTAACATTTTCATCATTTACTTATGACAACTTATTTTCACAAATCATATTAAAGGTTTAAATGTTTTTGAATCTGCCTTTGTCAATAAGATTCAACTTAATGTAAATTATAACTTATCAAATAGGACTGGGATGTGGCCTGTGATACATTTTTAGCATAATGGTATTTGAACATGTTCCTGAGTTTGTGCTGGAAGGCAGCCATCTCCTCATGGCACTGGTTTGTTGGGCATTTGTTCTGTTTTTTAGATATATTTTTGTAAGTGTACTGGAAAAACCTTGTTTTCTTTACTTTTTCATACTGCTTGTTATATTTAACGACACCGTCAGATGTTTCACTGCAAAGAAAATTGTTGTTTCTTGTAGAAAAGAGAACAAGACTAAGATTTGCAGCCATGGTAGCATCTCTGTGAGGCTGTAGTTGGTGGTAACGTGCTAACATGCTAACAATGTCAGTGCTAACATGCTGATGTTAAGCAGCTATAACGTTTACCATGTTCACCATCTTTGATCGTGGCCGATGAAAAGTTCACAAAAGTTATTGAAATTCATCCTGATGGGAACGTAAATGTGTTTTATGACAATCCATCCAATAGTCCATCCAAAACCTCATGGTGGTGCTAGAGGAAAGTTCAGGGGATCACCAAAGTCAGAAGGATTCATTCTCTGGGAACCATTTTCACAGCAATCCATCCAATAGTTGTTGAGATATTTCAGTCAGAACCAAAGCGGTGAACCAACCGACCGACCGACAGACATCCCTAAAGCCATGTGGCTAAAAATATTTGACTGTTTACTGTTTAAACAAAGACAGAGGCGAGTAAATGAGTGATGGTTTCCTTTCTTGCTCACTAGCGCACAAGCTGTATGACATGGCTGGGTGCTTGTGGGTTTTATAGTGCCCCAAACTGAAATAAATAGCATATTGGTTCCAGATATTGGCTAACAGACATACTGTTTGTTCTTGTCAACAGCAAGTCAACTTTTGCTGTGTATTTCAAAACCAGGTCTACACTGAGATTGCTATTATTATTGTATGTTGTATTATAAAAAAAATTGTGGGATAAAATGATGATCAGCCAAGTATGTTGACACATACAAGGAAATAGACTCCCATTCTCAGTAGCTCGCACACACAGTGCAGAGGACACATTTACAAGACAATACAGATACAGACATACAGCTAAACTGAGAGACTGAGAGGTCAGATTGTTACTATGTACTGCATGTATAAGGTTGTGGTACACATAGTACAAGAGGGCTGGAATAAATACTGAATGGATAATAAAATAAGGGACACTCATGCAAGGGTTAACTAATAGAAATGGCTTTTATTCCACAGGGGTTCATTTTGCTTAACAAAAATGTTGAATTCAACAAGAAACATACTACAAGAGCAACTGAAATAGTGACGAACTATACAGAAAATCAAACATTACACAACGTGGTGTCAGGGGAGAGGGAGCCCCCATGGGGCAGGTCTTACCCAACCTGGAGACAGCTGCCCCCAGTTCCCTTAGGGCCTCCAGCTCCACCAACCAGGAACCTGCAGACCTGAAACACAACTCACACAGGCCCTGACAGAAACCCTGGGGTCATCACATTGTAGCTATTTCACATAGCTTATTTAACTGTTCATGAGTGTGACGATGTGTAAAAGATATCTCATATCTGTCATATACTGTATTCTACACGGTGCTAAAACAGAAGAGAATTCAGTGTGATTTCCAAAGCACTGTTTATTTCTTAAGTCCTCCTAAGTGCTGCAAACAATGTCATGGCTGTAAAACACAAAACCAAGAATATCACAAGCCTACAACCTTAACATAACAAACCTCACATTATGCCAAAATAAACAAGAACTGCAAAAACATTTTTTGTCAAACAGAGGAGAGATCACATAGTTAGTGTATCCTAACTGCACTGGTGTTGCCTGGTGTTTATTTTTGCCTTTGGGGTGGAAATTGTTTGTTGAAGGAAGGTTTTCACTCCTTGCTAATGCTAATGTTTTGAGACCTGCATGGGACTGTCAACTGTGAGATATTGTTAAATATTAATATGTCAGAAAAGCAGACCTACACGGTTGGTAATGGAGTAAGTGACAGTATAATTATGCTGCTAAAGCCTGAGGGTTGAAGCATTGCTTTTGAATACAGGCAAAGCAAGGCAATCACTCCAAACGTAATGGTTTCTTAAACTGTTTCCATATTATTGCAAATAAGAGTAATGTACTGGTACTGTAATTGTTACTGGAGGGCAAGAAGATATATCAGGAACAGGTGCAATCAAAATCCCATAATGCAATGGCACACGGTTAAAATGCTGAGCAGACGCTGGGCTCTTGGTGTCATTAAATATTCCATATGTTCCACTTTTCATGTAACGTTCTGTAATTCACAGAGTAATTTAAATGTTATTGTATAACGGGTAAAAAGTTCAGGATGGCAACTTCATTCCCTCAATATACTTTATTGTACCAAAGCTTTTCAGAGAGGCGCCTCGATGATCAGGGCTCACGAAACATGACCGAACCTAACCTCAACAACAGTTTCAGTCCCTGTCCTGATAGACATCTACGGTTCAGTATCAACCAGGGTCATACTATTATTTAGGACAGCAAGGACATGTCAGCATTGTTTTTTGGGAATTCAGGTTTTAACAACCTCAGGAGACGTTTACATTCTACAGTTACACACAAATGACAATGCTTTAGAGTCAATATTCTTACATACACAAAATAAAACAAAATAAAATAAAGGGATTTTAGTATTTCTGTGGCTTTGTGGCGAGTGTGTTGAGGCAGCACTCAAACTGTCTTGAGGAGAAGAGACTGACTTTAACAAAGCTGACATGTGTCGACAGATAAAAAGGAGAAAAACAAGACAAGGTTAAAATGTTACCTCCTACTGCGATTGTTGTAAGATGTCCTCTTTTTTTCTCATGCTGAATAACACATCTTGGCCTCGTCTGTCTTTTGCGATACATTTTATTTGTCATATTTGTTTATATGAGAAGGAAAAGCCTTTCCATGACAGCACATCAACATCTCTCAAACTCAAAACTGCTTTCTTAAAACATTTCAAGGACGTTTTTGCAGACAGTTATGCCCATTGTGCTCAGCAAAGCATTTCCTTGAAGAAGACAAAACACACACATGCTAATATTAGCTCATTAGTCTTTCTGAAAGGTATGTTACATGACTCAAAGCCAGTTATAGTACATAGTAAATCAATTATGGCAAGAAGCTAAGTCTAAAGTATTAGGTAGTATCTAATAGTTCTTATTAAGATATATATTTATGCAAGCTATATAATATAGTTCTGACTTTAAAAAAAACTACATCATGGATCCAACTTTGGACATCATAGCCTAATTTGTCAAATGTCAAAAGTTTTATTTATAACTCAACTTTATCTGTGTACCACTTTTCACACAAGACAGTAGATCCAAAGTGGTAAAAATAGAAAAGAGGAAGAGAGAAAGTAAAAGACAAAATAAAGTGTATACTTCTACTCCATTACATTTCAGAGGAATATACCGTACTTCACTACATCTATTTCACAGCTAGTCACTAGTTTATAAAGCACTGTGCCTTGTTATAGACTAAACTACGCAACAGTATATAAAGTTGACAGCATTCAAATACTGCATCAGAATGAATATCCTGATAATATATGGCTCTGCATGTAAAACAGTCTGAATGCTGTCATTTGGCACAACGGATACTTTAACTTGTGACACTATTAAGTGCATTTATCTGCTAATACTCACTTTAACTTAGGTAACTTTACTTGTAATGGAGTACTTTTATACTGTGTTATTATTACTTTTTAAGTAAAATATCTCAATACTTCTTCCACCACTGGTTGCCTCATACTGTCGTCATGAGTTATGAGACATATTTATATGAGACATTTATTATTTACGGAAGAGTCACATTTTGGACTTTCTTTTCCTCCTTCCTACTTTGTCGTCAACTTACTGGTTTTTTTGCGCGCGCTTCCTTGAAGTCTCGTTCTGTCCGGAGCGCGTTCCCGGTGACTCCTTCCCTCTTGTGCTGCGCGCCCCCGTCTCTCTGACAGTCCGCCTGCTCTCACGTGTTTTCTGTGTATAAAAGGGTCCCAGTCTCGGCTCATCATGTCCACTGAGTCACCAGACAAACGGCGAAAGATGGAGACAGCGCTGAACCAGCTGAAGAAACACACCGTGGTGGTGGCAGACACCGGAGATTTTAACGGTAAAATGAACACCTTGCTCTTAGCACATGCTAATGCTAGCTGGTTAGCATGCTAACTAACTGACCAGGAAGGATCCCGCTTTGATGTGAATGACCGCCGTGTCGAAATTACGCAGCCAGTGAGAGTTGGCGAGCCGCAAATGTTAGCATCATTATGCATTTCATTTACACCGACCGGCTAATGGTAGCTAGCTAACTATCAAGCTAACCAACTCCTTGCAGGTTTTGCCCTAGTTTACTTGGTAACTACTAAAGTTGATAATCTGATAATCCAATTACTTGTTATTAACGTTAACTGTTAGCTAACTTAGTAACAGTTGCTACTTTACGTTAGCAAACTATGCTAGTTTAAGCTTTGCTTATTCGATTGAGTATGTACTTTCGACTGTAATTGTTTACATTATTATCCTCTTATAAACTTAACGTGATAACACCTGAAATTAGATACAACTTAAATTTATTAAACGTGTGTAAACTGTGAAAATATAGATGATGTGGTGACAAAACTAAGTTACAGACTGCTGTGTACTCTGTAGTTAACGGGAAGAAAAGTGTAAAATGTGATTGTCCTTCCTCGTTTGTCCCTTTCTCGCCACAGAGGAAAAGGTCATGTTTCTTAATCAGAATGAGGAACTTTGTGCAGAAATACAGTTGCATTGTGATGCAAACCAGATAGTTCCTCATCCAGGGCTTGCAGACTCAGGATGACATGACAGAACTGGTTTGTGACTCCTGCAGCCAGGCGTGACACAGGAAAACAGATAACGTTACACTCATTACACAGCAGGAGTGGTGGGTGTTTGCATAGGCATTTTTAACGTGTTAGTGTGTATTTTGTTAAATTGCACATTTACTTTACTGTAATTTAGGCTAATGAATACGTCTGTGTTGAGGCATTCATACAGGTAATGGACAACATGAACTGCTGTATAATTTAGTGCTGTGTTCAACAGAAAAATAAATGAATAAATTTGATAAGCAGGCATTGTTTCCAGTCAATCATCAAGCAGAAATACCAAACATTCTTTGATTCTAGCTTCTCAAAATCGAATATTTACTGTTTTTTGAGGTTTGTATAATTTTAAGTTGAATGTCTTTTAGAATTTGGACTGTTCAGACAATTTCTGTAGTAGCTTTCATACAGGTTAGTGCAACTCAAAGTCCGACAAATATAAGCAGTAAGACGTCACCTTGGACTCTGAGAAACTGGCCATTTTCACTTTTTCTATAAACTAGAAACAATAAATTGAAACACTCGTCAGATAAATTGACAATGATAATAATTAGTTGCAGCTCGACTAATCCAATACAGCAACACTGCAAACTGAAAAGGGTGATTGCAACTTGAGCAAGTGGCAAGATCCAATTTAATCAAAACATCTAGTGAATATTCTGTCAGCACTGGTATTGAAAAAAAAACTTGGTGATAAGAGTGGTTAGTCAGGATCTACACAGCCACTGGCTTTTCTTTTTTTGAAGGCTCTGTTTTAAACATGCACATGTACAGCTGGTTTATGCAATCAAGGTTCATGAATGTTGTAAGATTTTTCAGGTTTCTCTTGGTGCAAGTTTAGACATGTTAAAATCACTTCTATTTCACATGAGAAATGCAAGAAGTTGGTCAGCATGGTGTAACACCACACTCTTGCATCACTTATGAAAGTGGGGAAAATGTTCTCAGGAACAGGATGAAAGGATTTACACCAGGCTTCTTGGTAACTAATTAGCCTCCACGGTTATTGACAGCTTAAAGAAAACATGGGGTGATTTTAATTTCTAGTATTTTCCTGCCACAATACTCATAGAATGATCTGTGTAGAAAGCTGTCTTTCTGCACACAAACATGGCGTGACTAGCAGTCAAATTAAAGCACATGTGAAAAGAAATTCTTCCTTTTTCTTATTTTGTAATTTAGATGTTTTCCCACACGCTTTTACGTTCCTCTGCACATTAACCTGACACTCCAACTAACTACCAAATCATGCAACTGCAAATGTAAAGCTACAACTTTACCATAATGTGGTTATTTGCTGTAATTGTGTAACTGTGCATGTAAATGTAGTTTGTGTATGTTCATGGTCAACTTATAAATGAATCGATCATCTTTTGGGAATACTGCTGTAATCCGCGCTTCAACTTCGTAGTGTCTTCTTGAACTGTTGATCACGAGTATCCAGTCCAAACCCACTGACCTGCAGAATGATCCAATTTTTTTGGAAGGGGGTTGAGAGATAACTGGCTGCAGAACAGAGGCACTCTTTGTGCTTGGGCTGAAGAGTTGGCAGCACCGACTGGACTCTGCTGCTACAATCGAGTGCTGACACAAAACCACAGTGCTTCATGAAAAGGCCCTGCCGCTCATGCATATCAAATTACCACCTGTAGTTCAGTCCTGTAAACAGGATGTTTTTAATACAACTCTGTAGGCTATGTAATACATTAATACAGTCCTTGTGGCATAAAGATTATTCAAGTCTTTAGTCAATTTATCAAACCGTTTTACCACAATTGTAATATTTTCAGCACCTAATATTACGTATTCATGAGCTTTGCACTAGCTAGTAGGTAATTACTATGTCAGTGTTTTTCTTTTTTCCCTTAATTGTAAAGATGCTTAAGAAGCCGCATCAGCACATCTGACTTTATTACTAAGTATGTGAGTCTAAGAATTCCCAGCAGCATATAATTAACCTTTTAGTAATAAGCAAAAGACTAACATCATTAATCATTACCCTACTTAAGCCTTTGTCTTCCTTAAAGTGGTGCGAACTGTGCTCTTTATATCAACAGAGACGATGCTGATATACATTTGTTTTTTCTGACTGAATAATTTCTTTTTAGATGTTACAGCAACATTTTTATACAGTAGATGGAGCCATTTTCTACCTGACAGCAGCAGTACATTGTAGATTCAAAATGACGTAGTTGTTTCCTTTACCTTTTTTTTTTTTTTTTACCTACATGTAGACTCATAAAAATGAATGAGATCCAGGAAAATCTTGGAATTATGGTATCTCAGCGGGATAACAGGGCTCAAACTGGTCTCTGAAGTTCAACTGGTCTCTTGTCAATTGTCAGTATCGACATCTCTGACTTGCAGCCAGTAATGTATTTGTGAAAGCTAATAACAAAAACCAGACTTATAACATTCAAGGTAAACCGTTAAACCCCCGAATTTTGAATATCACCTTTTGTCCTTGACCTTCCTCCTTAATGTGTTGGCTTATTAAATGGATTATAGAGCAGTCACTGACTTCTGTTTGTAGTATATAATGATTGAATTATGCGATGGAACATATTTACAATCTTTTCAACTTTCATATTAAACTTCAGAGTAAGACATATTCAAATTAATAAAGTTGCTGAAATTTGATAGTTTTATGCATCATGATTGTCTAAATCATTAACCTTAACAGTCTACACCTGCAGAGAATACAGTATTCAATAAACCATTTAGTTCTAATTTACTAATCAGAAAACAGAAATGAGAAAAAGAAATGCATTTTTTAAAATCTGTTATAAAGTATAAGGACATAAAGATATATGTGAGAAACCAGGTTGTGGGTGTGTGTGTGTGTGTGTGTATATGTGACTTTTAACTACTTAGCTCTGTCTTCCCATCCTGCAGCCATTGACGAGTACAAGCCACAAGATGCCACCACTAACCCATCTCTTATCCTGGCTGCTGCTAAGATGCCAGCCTACCAGCAGCTATTGGATCAGGCCATTAAATATGGCATCGCCAAAGGCGGGTAAGAGGTTGCACAAATGAGAACTAAACCAAACACTCTTAAGTCCTAGCTGTCAAATCTGAAAGGGAACATTTTATGTGGTTTGGCAGATGTTGGCACAATTCCTCTTGCAAGAAGTTCCTTAATTTACAGCAGACAGTTACTTGTAATGTGTCTGCTTGAACCTGAAATCTGTGATGCCTTTTTAATGAATTAAATTCTTAGAGTGTGGTTAAACATAAAAACTGCATTTACAGTGTTTGGAGACAGTCTCCATACTCTGATTTTGTTGATTGGGTTTGTGACTTTGCACCTTACTGGTTGAGTTCCAAAGCTGTCAAAACAACTTCATTTAAACAGTAATTTGAATGTGCAAACGTTGAGGATTGCAACTTCAAGAGTAATATAACGACACTTAGTGTAAGTGACATTAAGTTAACCAGCTTCATGATGTTTCCTTCTCTGTTCAGAACTGAAGAGGAGCAGGTAGCCAACACCATGGACAAGCTATTTGTGAGTTTTGGGCTGGAGATCCTCAAGAAGGTCCCAGGCAGAGTCTCTACTGAAGTGGATGCCAGGTAGGCATAAACATCATGTCATGAGGTGCTAAATATGAAATGAAACTTGTTACGCAACGTTCACTGTGATGAACTTTTCAAAACAACATGTAGACTTAGAGAAGCTCAAACTGCATGCAGTATTACTCATGAGGCTAGACTAAAAAACAGATCTGGTTTTCAGAGACCATGTTACTGGTTATGTCTTCACTTGTACTTTTAACTTATGTTATAACTTTGGAGGATTTTTATTGGAGTTAGTCCACTGGGACACCGTCACACAATATACTTAAATGTCCACTCACAACATTGTTTCATGTCTTTTAAATTAAGGATGGTTATTTTAAGCAGTAATCAGTCGGCACCCACATTACAGATTAATTTTGTAGTACAAGTAAGAGGTACCTGAATAATGAATTGAATAAACACAGTAAATTGGACTGCATTTATACAGCAGTTTTATCTGAAGCATATTACAATTTTCATTCACCCATTCACATACACACTGGCCTAATCCTCTGGAGCAATTGGGGTGCAGTTGTACGTGCCTAATGGCTTGTTTCTCTTCATGTAACAGACTATCTTATGATAAAGATGAAATGGTTGCCAAGGCCCTGAGGCTCATCGCTCTCTACAAAGAAGCTGGCATCAACAAGGAACGTGTGCTCATCAAGCTGTCATCAACATGGGAGGGAATCCAGGCTGGCAAGTAAGTCTGTAATGTTAGCTATGCTCATCTACCATTTATTAGGTCTTTGTTGTGTTTGTCTAAGTTCATTGTTTAGTCATTTATGATGTTGACGGGGGTTCATCATCTTTTTATGCTTTGTACAGTTCGTAAAGTCTTGAAGTTTCATCTACATAATCACTCGTAAACTAAATCTTAATATTTTAAATGAAACCGTCGTCATATTTGTTTGTTGTCTCCTGGCGTCTCAGCAAGCATTAATTGACGAACACTGACTGACCATTACAAAAGGAAAGGCTGTAAAACGGTCATGACTGGAAGGTTTTAGAAAGAGCCGTATCATCACACACAGCCCTGATGAAGCAGTGTAGCTGAGTTTTCTGAGCGTAAAGAGAAAAAAAACATCTGTAGCTGAGGTTTTTAGTTTAACTCTAATTTTGCTTGTTGCTTATTTAAAGACACAGGAATAATGGGCGTTAACCAGTAGGAAAATTTATTGGCCAAGATTCACACTCTATTGAGGAGACATCATTTTTTAAAAGGTTTCTTAAACCAGCCGCTATCTGTAGAATTTAAAACTTTTTGACTGTGGCATCCCCACGAACACAAACTGAGTATTCTTACTAGATGGATCTCAGTTCTTCTATAAACAAAACCTTATACCATCAGAATTATTTGAAAGATGCTTTAATCAAAGCCGCACATTGCAAAGTCAGGGAACAAAGTTTTTCTTTTTTTTTCCAGTATCTTAATTGTGTGTGTTGAATCAGCGACTGTGATTAGAGGGTTATTGTAAAGAGCACATGGCCACAGCTCTGTCTGCTTCTCTAAAACATCCAGTGACTGACTCCAGTCATAAATAAAGGATATTATCACACAAACGGCATACGCAGTGGGTATATGAATGTAATTAGTGTCATCTGCTAAAAACTATTTTGACTTTTTTAAATTACTTTTCTTAGTTTTTATTAGATCCAATCTTAAGCTAAAAAAATAAAATTATTCAGTCATTGTAAAAACATGTGAAAATCTTTGAATATTGGTATTTCTTATTGGTGCAGATACCAAAACCTACAAATGTACCTATATTTCAACTTGTATCTCTGTTAACTGGACGGCCTCAACTTGATTTAACATATTTAACCCGTGCGAAATAATGAGACTGAACTTTCCTTCAAGAGGAAGAGGAGGAAGAATGCATGCATATTACTGTTTGTGATGCGATTTTAAGTGAAACTTTTTTTTTTTTTTTTGTACAGGGAGCTCGAGGAGAAGCACGGTATTCACTGCAACATGACCCTGCTGTTCTCTTTTGCTCAGGCTGTGGCCTGTGCAGAAGCAAAGGTAACACTTATATCACCCTTCGTTGGACGCATCTTCGACTGGTACAAGGAGAACACAGACCGCAAAAGCTACGAACCACATGAGGACCCAGGTAATAATTCCTTAGTGACTTATTTTCACATGAATGGGGAACTTAGTCATAGCGTGAGACCGGATAAGATGGATTCTGATTTTGTAGTATGTGACTCTTTTCACATAGTTACAGTAATCATCCCCTGAATATTGATATTTATATATTTATTTATTAATAACTAATTCATTAATCGTATCATGTTAGAATGATATCAGGGTTCTCATTTTTAGTCAATGGCTGTCAATTTTAGTGTCACTGCCAATTTACAGCCAGTTAAAGGTACCCAGTGTAGTTTTGACCACTGGCAGTACTATAGCTGTTGGTCCCCCCCCCCATTTTGCATCATTCAGTTTACCTGTAAACAAACAAAGGTTATGTTTTAAAGTGAGTATATCCTTGAGGCCTAACAAACATGTTGAATGCATTTTCTTCATTATAAAACCTTCACAAAGCCAGTATTTGAAATAAGTCTAATAAGTAAAATAAAGTCTTCTTCAGAACCTTTCACAATCTTTGCGAGTACATTTCTACAGTTGTTCTCTATTTTCAATTCAGTAATAAAATGGCTAAATAGGATCCACCTAACCACAATTTAGAGGGCCACAGCAAAGCAAAGGGTCTGAATACTTTTGTAAATGAGGTCTGAGTTTTTTTTTTGTGAAGAAGCCATTGTATATCTCTGTTGAAACTGCCGTGCTCAAGGTGCTTCTTTTGTTGTGTGGAAAAGATGACTCACACAGTTGCTTTGTTCATACTCTGCTAACCAAGTGCTTTTAGATGCCAGAGGAGGATTAGTATGAACAGTGCTGATTGAGTTATGCGATAAGAAGATAAGACAAGAGTGAAGTTTAAGTTGATTGGACACTTCACACAGCTCCATTAATAAAAATATTTTCAATGTGTCAGCCCTCTCTTGGTGAGTTTTACCTAAACTGGAGAGCTGTGTAGAAAACTGATGCATGACTAACTAGTAAGGTGTGTTCAAGAGCAGAGAAGTCTGTGCGGTCGTCTTACATCAGCTTGTTTGTGGTTTTCATAGATTTTAACCTGTGGATCTGAGGTGCGTCACATAACATCACATGTGACTATATGCCTCCCTCAAATTAAGACACTGCAGATGGAACACATACTTGGCACATTGAACACACCGTGCCTAGAGTGCTATTAATCTAGTCTAAGCAGGGAGGCAGTGCAAAACATAACTGGTCTTGACACCAAATTTGCAGTGTGCCACTGGATTGGCCATCACACTTCTTCTAGTGCACCTTTCCTAGTCACCAAAACTACCAAACTGCAGGCAAGGAAAAGGCTTCACATTCACAGACATTGAATCCCAAAACCTTCACGCAAAACATTCAACAGTATAGTGAAACAGACATAGAAAGGTACTCCTGAACATTTGAAAAGGTACTAGAAAGGTTTCAATGGCTCATTCAATAGACGTAGAGAATTACATAGAGACTATCTAAAACATGTTTACAAGGTTTTATGTAGCCTAAAAAAAATGTATTGTGATAGTTTGGCAAATGGTGGCTTTAATCAATATGCATTTCAGCAATAAACCTACACCAGAATGAGCTTAAAGCCCCTAAAAACAAATTCTGGAAATTGTATATTGTCTCTTCTCCTTCTCTAGGTGTGCTGAGTGTGACCAAGATTTACAACTACTACAAGAAGTTTGGCTACAGCACCGTGGTGATGGGTGCCTCCTTCAGAAACACGGGGCAAGTGAAAGCCCTGGCAGGCTGTGATCTGCTCACCATCTCCCCTGGGCTGCTGGCAGAGCTCAGCCAAGACCACAGCACCGTCACAGAGATGCTCAACGTGGAGAAAGGTACTATTCTGTGACTCAAAGGCTGCCTTTCTGCACATAATAATACTGCTGTTATCATCACTTGGCCAGTTTTATTTTCACTGTGTTCAGCTTTGACAGAGCCGTTTACAGTCTGATTTGCGGTTTTGGCACCTAGTTGTATTATGATTAGTACATATTTCATTTAATTGAGAAACTATAATTACAACGTCTGTGTACTGGCTGCTCTGCAGCTTATGTTGATGCAGAACAATGTTGCTCTGACACCTGCTATTAAATTGTCTCACCCTTCATTCCTGTGTGAATTATAGTAGTTTTGAATGGTTCTCAAGAATCCGGATGTTTCTTGTCATCACCAAACATTTGAGGGCACAGAGAGCTGTGTGGGAAATTATGTAAATAGTCGGGCCAACCTCGATATTGCCTGTTGCTTTTACATGCGTGTTTGTAAACTTAATAATGTCACATTTACAGAGACTGGTTTAACTGGAATTCTTTTTACTTTGGGAAACTCTCACACTTAATCAACCCCTGTTTTATCATTGCCCCTGTCCATTTCTTTTCTTCATTCTTTACTGTGTAAAGTGCCCTTTTACTGTAAACAGTGGTGGACAGAATTTCTTAGACAAGACGACACAAAATCTGGGTGGAAATCCGATTTTTATTTATTATTTATTTATTTTTGCAATAATATATAAAACCTGAAAACTAGAAGCCTGTGCCCTCATTTCCACTTTGACCTTGATTGTTTTGTTATTGCAGCCAAGGCCTGTGATCTGGAGAAGATTCACCTGGATGAAAAGGCTTTCCGCTGGCAGCACAACGAGGATCGCATGGGCGTGGAGAAACTGTCTGACGGCATCCGCAAGTTCGCTGCTGACGCCATCAAGCTGGAGGCGATGATCAAAGTAAGAGGATGTTGTTTTTTTGCTAATGTAATTTGTCTGTGTGCACTCATACTAAGGACATACCGTTTCCTCACAGTCAGTATAGAGATGATTTTCTTTATGCAAGGAGTTTGCTGAACTTTGTATGCTGACTGTTTTGGCTCTTAATTACAGGAGAAAATCCTTAACGTGAAAAACGGCCAGTAATATACAGCTGTGGTGTCTCCGGCCACATTGACGGGAAGTATAAGGAGTTAGGAGGCTGCCTTCTTGTCCCCAACTACCTGAGAGAAGGTCCAAAGCACCAGAAGGCCTTCCCTTTCCTCATCTGACCAAACTCCAGGGCCCTCCCTCCTGAATGGACACCTCTCCTCACTTAGGCTGGGACTGACTCTGTTTTCTGACCAAACATAAATGGTGACTGATGCTAATGTGGCTGTGGAGTTGTTGTAAAATAGTCTAATATTTACTAGAAATTTGATCAGAAAGGAAAAGCTTTTTGTAAAGTGCAACTTTGTCTCATTGAGTAATATCATGCGACTACCACAAAGGACCATGAGCACTTTTTGGCAGGAAAGGACCACATTTTTGCTATCAACGCCATTTGAACAGGGTTGAGGGCAGAACTTGATAAATACCATTGTTCCATCATTCCTCAAAATATAACATTTTCTCTTTCAATAAATATATGTCTCAGTCATTACAGTTGTGTTGTGGTTGTTTTTAAATTGTTTCTGTCTCTGTTAACAGATCAGTGAGTTACAACAGGTGTCAGAAATGAACACTGCATCGCCGGTAAGGTATTTTAAATGGGAGCAACACCAGTTGGTTTAAACTGAGGTTTCACAAAGCCCTCCTCCTGACGTGCAACTTTTGTCATGCCTCTTTCATGGTCTCTGGTCGAGCCGGTTTAACTCCATTCCATCTCTGCCCAAATTTAGCTATACTCCACTTGAACTCCGTAAGACGTATTTAGGCAGAACACATTTACTGAAAACTCGTGAAACGTATTCTTTGAAGCCAGACAAGATCAATATTAGGTGGGACTTTGAAGCTTTGGAAAGAAGTGCTGCAGGTGGCTTAAGGTAATGGGAGCGTTTGTATTTCATATGTTTGGTTTCCCTTTTGTGTTTTGTGCATTTCAATGTGTTTATTCTATGAAGGTTGTGGAGATTTGAGTCGACAAATTTTGTAATTTCAGCAACAAAGAATTGAGTGGGTTTCAGAACTCGCAAAGTTTGCATAATGCACATAACTTAAAGTAAAACAAGCTTTATGTCCTGAACCACCAAACATGATGAAGCAAGTTTTAAAGTCTTGTAACAAAGAATGATTGTACGACAAGAGCTGAGCAGAGAGGATTTTTCATGGAAGTACAGAACACGTGGCACTGATGTATTTCAGTTGTCAGTTTACAACAATACATAATGAAATTAAACATATGAACATTGTAAAAAGCACAAGGCATAGCACACCATTTATATATATATATATATATATATATATATATATATATATATATATAAAAAAACAAAAAAAGGTTACCCTCCTTACATGTTTTGTTGAAAGCTCGGCATACCTGCAGTAAGCCATGCATCTGAAATGTGTTGGTTCCAGTTTTGAACCCGTTTTGGGAATCATCTTCTAAGCCAACAATAGTAAAGGACATGGGCTGTTCATATATGTAAGAACAGAAATATTCAAATCACTTCTTCTCAAAACATTGGACAAGTTTACCCTTTTACTTGTACTGTAATGACTGATGTTATTGCCACATGACGTTAACATTAATAAACTCTTAGGTTTATTAAGTATTCAATCAAGCAGATTAACCAGCTAAAGGGCCCCGGGTGAAAACATACAATGGGTCCCTGTTGCCCCATCATCAGCCTTATCCAATGTAAACACAGGTGATAGTAGAGATGTCAAAACACCAAGACAGTACTTGATCTTCTAGAAATAGGAAATGTATGGATGGATGGTCTGTTTCTTGTTTAATTGTTATTTTACCTGCAACTGCCTCTATGTAACACAAAAATCTGTGTTTTTACTTGTAATGGGACAAATAATGTCTGTGGCGAAATACAAGAAAACAGCTAAAAACCGCTAATTGTGTGTGTTTACTAGTTGTTGTATGTCCGTTCCCTCGTGTCTACCTCTGTTTATGTCTGGGTTCACCCAGAAAAACCTTAAAGACATCACTAGATATTATAGTGAGTAGTAGTGACAGTAGTTCAGCTTGGCACGGAAGTCATACATGTTCCCTGTATCGTCCAATCATAAATGGCCACGATCAGTCTCGTTTATCAAGGCGGCCCATCGGGGGGGGGGGGGGCTGATTTCATGGAATTGACCTCCCTTTACCTCCCCAGTGTCCTCCAGCATTTAGTTATGTGTGAATTTTGGATGTTTCTGGATGAAACAAGAGGCTAATGGGTAGTTTCTGTGAGGACATTTTTTATTTAGTTCTCTGACATGTACTGCATATATAGATAGAGAGCGAGCTGAGGTTTTATTAAAAATGTATGACTGAACAACAAAAATCTGTGTTTTTGCTTGTGAATTTCATAAATAACATTTGTGAAGGAATGCTAAAGATGAGGCGTCTCTAGCTGCGTCCGTCTACACATGTTATATGTTCTACTTTTCTTAAAGTAGAAGTGTTCCGTCATGTCAACATAATGAGATATGATAGAGAGCTTCACAGTAGGTAAGCTTGGCACAGTCATTTTATAGTCACGTTCCCTATATCGTCCGAACATAAATGGCCACGATCAGTCTCGTTTATCAAGGCGGCCCTTCGGGGTGGAACTCACTTCATGGTAGTTTCTGTGAGGAACATCATGGAGATGGTTGATTTATACAGAAAACGGAAGGGATAGAGTCAACGTCACTGACTGAAATGTCGACATTTATAACATAAAACTAACAAATGTAGAATCCTCTGACATGTATTGCACATGAAGATAGAGAGCGAGCTGAGGTGTTATTAAAAATGTAGGGCTAAAAAAAAACAGCTAAAAATGAGACATCTCTAACTGTGTCTGTTGCATGTTCTACTTTTCTTCATGTAATTTTGTTCTGTCGTGTCAACTTTTGAAAATAATAACATGAGGTAGGATAGTGAGAAACACAGTATCGTCCAATCATAAATGTCCACGACCGATCTCATTCAACACGTGATCAGGGTGGCACTCATTTCACTGTGCGTACTCTCACACCTGCCCGACCTGTTGTTGTGCAATGCAACTCCCTCCATCTCCAACACAACATTTAGTTATATGTGAATTTTGAATGCTTCTTTAAATATTGTTTTCATGTTTGTGTAAATATTGTGTATCTGTGTTGTGACTGTCCTGTCTGAAATGATGATATGATCTATCAGTGAATATATCATACCTCTAATCTTGATTATGCTTTAGATTATTAATCACATTGTTCTGCAAAAGAGTTCAACAATAAATGTAACTGTTCATTGATTTGTTGCTCTGATAAAATGGTCCCTCTGTGGTGAGTTTTGGTGCTTCGGTCTCTTTATGTGCCATCTTTTATTTCAACGTTTCGAACTTGCATGCATCAGGCGTCACAGCTAGATTACACATCTATCACATACCATGCTACTCCCTGTCAACTGTAACCTTCACATCAGCCCACACTCCTCAATCATCTCTCTCACATTTCTTTCAAGAGAATAATTCTATAACGTCCTTGCCGCACCGCCGTCCCTCTCACAGACGTCAAACAACAGCCTTGTTTCAGAGAGTGTCGAGGCTCATTATGCTGGGTAGGTCTTCGTAGATTACGCTGATTTATTGGTAATACATGTGAAATGCTTAAAAAGACTGATTATACATGTGTCTGACTCAAGCTTTGTTGTGGTTTTATTATGTTCAGCTTAATATACAGCGGAAAAAAGCAACTTTAACATCCTATATTGAGTCCTGACTGCTAAACTTTTCTGTCTCTGTATTTCCCAAAGGTTCACTTTTGCTGTCTGACTAAGGAGCCGAGATGCTGGAAAGATTCAAACTGGGCATCCTGTTGCAGGGCCTGACTCTGGTCCTTTTAGGCCCAGCCTGCGAAGCCTCTTCTCTGGGGTTGACAGTCCACGTTGTGCCCCTGAACAGCGATGGAGGGAATACGGTTGGTGTCAAACTCTTTGGTGCTAGCAAATGGCCTTTATTACACTTTTCTATTATTTATTGAGGATTTTGTGCTGCAAGATTTTGTGTGGCAGTGAACTAATACAAACTGTTTTTCCGCATACAATGAAAGGAACTTCACAGGTATTTCTTACAGTCATCATTGTGATTTAATTTCTCTACTAGCCTTATATTCCTTAAAATAACCTCATCATTTCTTTTTTTTTTTATTTATCAAAAGCTGTTCAGGGATTAATTAATGGAGGAGGAAGGTATTAATTTAACATGTATTTTAAAAATTAACATTTTTCTTACTTACCACTTACTTTGGATTTTCATGGAGACAGGAACCACTTATTGAACATCTCATATCCCGAAACCACTTGTTTCTCAGTTTGAGCATATATTTAAAGAAGTTTGTGGTTCTTACCTTTTTAACAGAAAAAGTAACTCAGAACCTTTAGTTGAAAATAAATTGATTGAATTTATTGTGAAATCGAGTAAGATTTATTGTCATCTATTAATTCAATATTTAATGGTCACCTTAAACCCATTAATATCCCTGTGAACTATCTGCAAAACGCCTCCCATACATTTTTTTAAATCTATGGCAAGTTTAATGATTAATCTTGATTTCAGGAATAAATTAAGGATAATGTCAACCTCATGAACTGCATAACAATGACTGCAAATGTCTGTGACTTCTTGTTTTGACTTTTGTGAGTTAGGACGGACTGAGCTCACCCTACAGGTTCTTGGTCCTCAGCTGTCATAAAACCAGTCGCTGCACATAAAAGTCATTTTGTCTCTCTGGTTCGTGCAGGTGCGGGCTCATTTCAGCGTCATCGCTCCCAGTCCTTGTCCAGCTTTGACTGGACTGTGTGCTGTGGGGGAGGAATGTCTGGTCCACACTACATCGTTACCTTTCAACGGAACCAAACCCAAGTCTGGCTGGTGTGTCCGCCAGTGGCAGAAAACTGTCCCCAGTAATTACAGCGCCACCATCAATTTAGGGTACGAGACCTTCATGCACTGTCTGGACCTTTGGCCTCTGACTTTTTGTGCCTTCCTTTTTGTCTAAATATAACAAGTGAGCTTGTGGAAATTGCAGTTCTACTATATTGTTCTTTACTCAGGTGTTCATGGCTTTGTTTGACATGATATAAACTTGGCATTTAAAATTAACTAAAGTAGGCCATTTTAGTTTTCCTTCAATAGCATACCATAATAAACAACATATATCTCACCTTTACAAACAGGGACATTTTTATGTCACTCACTCTGATTAGTGTTTCATGACTCCTTTTGCATGGTGCTCAGTGCTTTTATTTCTTTAATATTTATCTAGTAATAATAAAAGTATAATGCACTACATGTGCAACAAGTTTTTGTTATACTCTTTTCTACTTAATATTTGTCTCGTTTCATTGATCTCTGTGGGGCATCATCATGTGATGATTTGAATCAGGCGACCTTGAGTAAGATCAATAAAATGAGTTCCAGTTAGTCTAATACACACCTTTTTTCTTGAACGTTTAGGTCCAACACAGAACTTTATGTATCTATGAAAGCAAGACCAAAGGTTCGGGCAAACAGCGGGAGACTCAACCAACCTGTTTTTGTTGCTCTCCCTCCTCCACTAAGGTAATGAACACACACACACACCTGCATACAATCTCCAAAGGTGCCAAACTAATTCGTACTACTACTTTTCAGACATTATCCTCTCCTGTGTTGTAAGTAGTTGAGTGAATTTATTTCACTTGCACATCAAAAACTCAAAACCTGTGTCACTTACAAAATTGTGGACTTGTATAAAGTAGGCAGGGCGTGGACACCAGTATGAACAGAAAAGTAGGACTTTAAAGAGAGAAATATAAGTTACACAGGGTTGAACAAGTCAAGGATATTGAAAAAGCTCTCACATAAAATAGATTCAAGTCAGCCATGGCAAAAAGTCATATCCTTAATTAAATATAAATAGTCTAGCTAGTACAAAGCTTGAACTTTAATTAAATGTCACAGGAGAGTGTTAACCTCTGCCAACACTTAATGCTAGCGTTAAATTAATAGTTTCACATTTTGGGAAATAGCTTATTTGTTTTTTTGTGTGTTGGACTTATTTCTTGGCCAGGACCAGTTGCTAGGCAACCAGCAGAGACTCAAGGAAGTTACTCGTCTCGTCCAAGAAATAGCCACAAGTTGTTTTTTTCGGTTGTAAAGATTTTACCATATCCACTTTCGCTTGTCTCTTTTGTTGTGACTGTATTTGTGATTTGAGCGGCTGATTGTCTCTCTGTTCCTGCACGCTGCTGACTCTTGTTGTGTAATGGGATCAGGGCCCGTGTGAACTGCCCTCATCACTTCCCACTGTCGGTGAAAGACCTGGATGGTGACAAGGTGCGATGTCGCTTCGCCCACCCTGACCAGGGAGAGTGTCTCAACTGCAGTCAGCACTCTTTCATAGAGCTGGATGAGGTGAGTCCAACGGCATTAATCAAAACTTCATCAAACAGCACAATTAATTAAAAATGTCATCAATAACTGTGAGTTTTGGCAAATCTCTAACAAATTAACCAAATTTCTTTTGGCAGTTTCAGTAAACTTTCTTTTCAATTTAAAAAAATATATTTTTACTTTAGTATAAAAGTATAAAAACTGAAAATCCAGCTTCATCCTCTGCTGGAAATAATATTCAGGAAAAAAGAAATGTATGTAAATACTGCTAAGATCCTTTACTTAAGTAAAAGTATAATTAGATAAATGTATTAAACGATCAAAAGTAAAAGTGTCTTTTTCTACATTACATTATTGTATTGTTGTTGCTGATGCATGAACTTGTAATGTACTGTTGTAGTCGGTCGAGTTCATTTGAACTACTTTAAATACTGTTGGGCACTTTGGTCTCAAACAAATAATCAGATTTTAGAGGCTGATCACATGTAACTATAGCTGTCAGATAAATGTAGTGGAGTAAAAAGTAAAATATTGAAGTAGGAGTATACAGTAGCATAAAATGGATATATAACAACAATATCCAATTGTACTTGGGTAAATGTACTTAGTTACTTTCCACCACTGGATATAAATCCATATTTTATGGGAATATAATATATGTATATATAGCAAAGTAGCCAAGTAGCTTTTCTGGAACTGTCTCAAACACTGACGTGTCTCTTACAAAGACTACTAGTATGTGCAAAGCTGTATGAGCAATGAAGGAGAACAAGATTGGAAGAAGTTAGGAAAGCAAGGGGAGGGCACAAACACAGACATCTGCCAGTTAAGTATACCATCCTACCAGAGGTATGGCTTTTTATGGCTTTGTTTATCATGATATAAACTTGGCCGTCAAAGTCAACTGAAGTTGGTCATTTTAGTTTCCCCTCCATTCCCTTCATAATACATAATTAATACATAATAAAAGAAACGACATGCAACTTTCCAAAAATGTCTTATAATATTCAGTCTGTGTACCGTATGTTGATATTTATACAGATCTTGTAAATATTATAAAATAGTGGAGATTTTCTCATAGTAACCTATATACAGAACCAGACTGACCTCTCTGTTTTTCATCTTTTATTGTTCCTGTAGTTTTCAGTCCAACCTACCAGCTGAGGCGAAAAAGCCGTGTGGTTGCTGTGGCAAATACCATTTAAAAAAAACTGACTGTCCAGAAACAATAGCCCAGTCACTTTGAATGACCCACAGACCTCGTTGTGGACCTTGTTCATTGAAATTATTTCTGTTCTTGTTGTGACTAAACTCTTTCTCACAAGGAGAAATGCATGTTGACATTCACTGGAAATGCACCAGCGGGACAGTATTTCATCTACCTGATGGCGGAGGACCTGATTCCTGTTCCCAAAATAAGACACGTCACAGACAACAAACCCCTCAGCTCTGTCCCTGTGCACCTCTCTCTCACTGGTGAGTCTGTCAATCAGATAAGCAGCATTAATGTTGCCTATGTGTTATTAATAAAACATATAGACATACAGAATAAGGATAATTAACTATAGAGCGTTACATAAAACAGCATTGGTTGAAGACTATTTTGAGTTTTTAAGTTGTGTCCCATTTTAGTCTATAGTTTCTCTCCTGTCCTCTGTTATAATATGAATATGAATAGAAACGTCTCTTATTCTCCTTCCTTCCAGTGGAGGAGTCGACTTCCAGCTGCAGTGATGAACCTGTGGCGACAGGTGACACCCCCATAGAGGACTCCACGCTGTTTGTCCTGCCGTTCCAGGAGGTGAAATTCAACATCAACTTTATGTCACAGCTGGAGAGGTACGTCACATACTAGTGTGAAATGTACACTCTTTACAGTTGTGTACACAATGTGCCACATTTTACAGATGTTACGATTACTGTAGTGTGAGTCTGCACCTGTCACCAGTCATGACGCAAAATGACGATGATTCATAAGTGTCGCTGCAGAGCAAACTGTTGAGTGTCTATTGTATATGGAGGAGTGAATGAGTGACCAAGGGAGTGATTTCAGAGGCAGCTGAGGTCTCATCAGGCACAATAATTAAAACCACTCTATGGGTCTACTAGCAGTGTACAGGGTCTTTAAGCAGACTGTTACACTTACAGTTATGAAAGTCGACATTAAAGGTTTCTCTCTAAATTTGCAGTGTTGTAGAGGTCGCCGTGGTTGGTCCCCCTGAACTCTTCAGGGTTGGGTTCAAATCAATCGGCCCCCTGGCAGCCATGACCATGGCCTGGGTTCGCTCCGAAAACACACTGGCCCGCCTTTTGCCCATCTGCTTCGCTGTGAATACCAAGAGGTAGGTTGTTCTGTGAAGTGAGTGACACAGTGGTGTGATTCACACTCTGCCCCCCCTCCATGAGCAGGAGGAAAGTGGGAGGATACTGTTGAAAAATGATTCTATTACTGTAACAACTTATCTCATCAAACCTGTAATCAATGGTGTACTAAACTGAACTGAGTAACTTGTTCCGATTATGTACTGTTAATGTTATACTGATGTGTTTAAGGTATTCAGGTACAGAAGAAAAAAGTGAAAAAGTTCTAGAAATGTATTATTACGTTTGTATGAAAAGACACTTTCAAGGAATTTCAAGGTCACTCTCTTTGACAGTCATCACCTTGTAGGGAACAAGGCCACAATAAATGGTAATTATAGACAGCAGAAAATACACAACTGAGAACACGTAGAGAAGGCTATGGTCCTTTGCTAGGGTCAAAGGGTACTACAGCAGTAGTATGTAGGAGTATGTATTGGTTTATAGTACAGTAAAACAGTTAATTGCAAATCTATGCTACTCACACTTAGTAGTAACTTCTCACAAGACTCTAAAAGGTTGACAGGACAAATTTAAGACACGGTCTTTGTATTTGGGAAGGGACATTACGTACAATAAATATATGTGTCTAGAATTTGAAAAACCAACTGGGGTAGACAGAGATAAATGATCTGAAACCAATTTTCGCTGGGATTGTCTCATATTTTCACAAACAAGAACTTAAGCTATCAGAATCATTTGGAAAATGCCATAATTACAGACAACATCTACACAGTGATTCAAAAAAAGGTGAAATGGCAGACTTCAAAAAATACTATTTTCACCTTGAGTTGGAACTCAATCTTGTGTACTTGAACACAAATTTGCAGACACACAAAAAACACACGTAATGTACATGTAAAAACCTGTAACTATGGGGGCTCCCTGGTTGCCTGAGGCTTAAGACACATACCTGCAACGTCATTGGTTCAATTACGCCAGGGGACCTTTGTTTCATGCCATACCCCTCCCTCTTATTCTCCCATGTTTCATTCCTGTATCTATTCTGTCATCTATCCAAAACTACAGTATGAATACATTATAGTATATTATTCACATGCACACCTGCTTAGACTGCCAGTCAAATGTCCATATCTTAGTATACGCCTTAGTATATTTCGTACATGGCGTGATCTGATTTGTACTTCTTGTCTTTCCAGTTTGCAGTCAGAGCCCAGATGCGTGTGGCTGTACCAAAGTAAGACCTTCAGCTTCCCAGAAACATCATAAGAACGCCAGTTACACTTTACTGTAGCTCACAATACACTACACCTAACTTTACAGCAGGGTTTCTCAGAAAACATTGACAACTATTGATTATTGATACATGCCTTTCTTAATCTTTTCAGAGGAGATGAGGACGCTACCTGCTGGAACAGGTTGAGAAAACATTACACATTGTTCTATTCAAGCGTTGTGTGTGTGTGTGATTAAAATGTGCACTAATCACGTCTTTGTGTAAGAATTTATCAATAATCTGAGAATCTGCTGCTGTCTGTCTGCAGAGCTGAAGTGTGAGAAGAAAGAGATGACTCTGTTGCTCCCTGTCGACTCCCTGAGTAACATCAACCTAGCCGAACTGCAGCTCAACAGCCCCACCTGCCCCGTCACCTACAACAACACACACTTGACTGCACGCATCTCCTTGAGTGGCTGCGGCACCAAGACTGTGGTAACATGCTCCACCTTTCTTATATTTATATTATTATGTGGACTAATATTTCTAACCCCTCCTGACCTACACCTCCTGTACCTGCCAATTTATATAAATTGCAGTGTATAAACAGTGGGAGATTTCATTGTTTTGGCTCTGTACTCCAGACTTGGATAGTTTTCACATCCATTTGAGTTGAGCAGTTTAGCCATTTTTACCCCTCAGGGACTATGTTTAAAGTCCTACAATTTATAGACAGTACATCAGATGTGGGGCTGCAACTATCTAACATATTTTCAAGAAAAACAGCGATTATCATATTTGAGGAGTTGGAACCAGGGAATGTTTGGCAATTTGCTTACAAAACGACAATTAATCGATGATCAAAATAGTTTCTGATTTTCTGTATATGGACTAAGCGATTCTTCGACTAATCGTTGAAGCTCTTATCAGATGTGGATGTAAACACAGTCAGAGAACAGGGGACACATTTGTTGCATTCACATGTTAATATACAACAGTACATGACAATAAAAAAAAGTCTTATGTTACATATCTTCCTGTCTCCATCTATGTATGACTTAGAAAAGCATCACAGCAGTACTTAAAGAGTAACTTAACATCCCCCGAAAATCTTGTCTTTGCTGACCTTAAGTGGTTTAACTTCTGCTTGTACAGGTGTACTGCAGGACACTGTTGGGTGTGGTTACAGGTGCAACAGAGCACACAGAACTGACCACACCCAAGGTGACATAGACTGGAAAACCAGAAAAGGCAGTAAAACACTGCTTTTCAGTCTTCAAAAATACTTTAATCTGCATTTACAGATTATTCAGCTGGACGTGAATTACGACTATACTCTTCCTCATCCTCTGCTTTTTTCCAGCACTCTGGTTCAGAGCTGGTTTACACCAACACTTTGAAAAGTGTGCGTCCGTACACTATGGTCAGCCGCAAACCCTCCCTCATCCTCCCTCTGGCCTGCCGAATCCCTGGAGTCCAGGCCCAGGGGCCGCAGTACAAGATCGGCATGCCCGCAGAGAGAGAGGTCTTCGGTGTGATTAAGATTTGGTTAGAAATTCACCCCCCAGGAGAGGGGCCCCTGGCAAACTTCACCCGCATCCCCACGTTTCGTAACCTCCGCCTCTTCCCAGGACGAGTGCGTCGGGAAGTGGAATCACTGTCAGTGAACACCTCCACCAGCTCCACCAATAACAACACTTCCAGCCCTGCCGTCGGGTCCAGGATCAAACAGCTGGACCTCCACGTGATGTCTAACTGCTCCATTGATCGAGCCGAGATGATAGTGAGCAATTGTCTTGAGTCTGAGACGGAGGATTTCGCAAAATCCCAACCCATTCTGGAGCAAGGGTCAGTGACAATCGACGAGTTTCCTCTAATAATTTAAGGTTAGTCTGAATTTGAAGTATATCATATAAATTCCAGTCTCTCACTCTTTTTCTTTCAGGTGTTCAGCTTCCAACACCACACTAGAGGTTATTACAACAAAAACCAACTCCAAGATTTACCGCCTTGATTTGAGCTCCATGGAGACCAGTGGTTCAACGGTCTGTACTCTCATGCAACACAAACAATATCTTTTTGCACTTCTCCATTTCTGGGTATTGTTTTAAATCTTCCAAGACAAGCCTAAGGAGAAAACTAATTTTACGTACTGTATTTATATATACAGACTTTGTGGTGAATAGTTCTATTTGAATCTTTGAGTAAGGAACTCATGCAGGCCACAGACGTGCTGAGAAACTTTTTACAGGATGTTGTAGAGAATTATCCCCAATTCAGCCATCTGAAACAGTAGGAACGAATGTCTAATTGCACTTTTAATTATAGATTCGCTGTTTTGCACACATTTCTTGCCACTATAGCGATGTGGCTCTTTGCATGGCATGTCTGTCAGTTGGTCCACCTCTTTGGATCAGACTGAAATATCTATACAACTATTGGATGGGATTGCCTGGTACACATAGTCACCCCACTTGATGAATTACAATAACGTTGGTGATCCCTTAACTTTTCTTGTAAAACCATCATCAAGCCAAAATATCACTTTGTTCAATATTTTGGTTTATGACCAAATACCTCGCAAAACGAATGACATTCCCATCAACTGCAGCGTGTTTATCATTAGAGTCAAGGTGAAACGGCATTTTGAGAGTATCTAGCTTCCGTATCGTGACGTGTTTCTGAGTGAAACAGGATAGGCAGGCGAGACATTTGGGAGTTGGGAGGTACCATGCTGTTGCTAGCTAGCTAACAAATGAATCTTAGCTCTGTGCCGCTAAAAGTTGAAGATGGGTGATTGATGGGTGGATGTCATGATATTATTGGTTGAAATTGGTTGGTTCAAGCTTATGTAACACACGTCATATTGGAATTGATTTTTTGTATATTCTTTGCCATATATTGTTAAATAGGTGCATAATACGACTGGGGATGTGTAAAAGTAATTTTTAATTTCATCTCGACTTAAATTAGCTAATGTTAGCGTGCTGTAACACGCTAAATTAAGATGGCAACCATGGAAAACATTATCAGCATGTTAGCGCTGTTATTGTGAACATGTTAGCATGCTGACGTTAGCATTTAGATCAAAGTTCGGGGATTGAGCATTGCCTTGATTTCTACTATGTCAACCAGTGATTTATGTCTTACAGATAGTTGAAGTCATGTTGTAAAGATATGAAAGCTGTCTTTCTACACCACTAACTTGTATCTATTTATTATATATTTTGTAGATGTATATCCAGTGCACAGTCAATCTTTGCATCGCCACCATGCCCTCTGAGAAGTGCCCAAATCTGTGTACACGCTCCCTTAATCGCGCAACACTGGTTGGTAGTGTGTTTACCGGCTCCTACACCATCCGGTCAGGACCCATTAGCCTTGTGGTTACCTCTACTACACCATCCCCAACAATCATCACCACTGCTATGACCACTACTATGACTACACCACCTTCTACTACCACAACTGCCCAGGCCACCACCCAGTCACATGGTAGGATGATATCTCCCAAACAAGCCTCCATCTCTTAGTTTTTTTATTTTCGATAATTCATGAAATTAAATATCAATCCACTGGACTAAAACTTCTCCTCTCTTCTCTTGCAGCTCCAGAACAGGCCTCAGCCATGGCAGCAGGAGTGATTTTGACAACTATCAGCATATTTCTTCAAAACATCTTCCTTTACTGAGCATGATGCTGGACGATGATCTGTCAGAATATGGAGCACAACATTTGCCTGTTTTGGACATTTTGATTGGAGTGTATATTTTGAGCTTTTTCAGAGAAGCAAATAAAAGCAAGAGCACACTACATGATACAGAAGCCCTGAGAGGCAAGTGTGAAAAAGAAATTGTGATGTACTTCAGCCTCTTGTTGCCAAAATGAGTATTACAACACTTTTTTCAACAAATTATCCTAAAAAAAAATGTTTTGTCAGCTGCCAAAACTTTTTTTCCACCTGTTTTCACAGACAAAAAGTATCTTACCTGTTATTTTATCCTGGAAAACTGGTTTGAGTTCGGGGACTTTGTTGCATGTCATTCTTTCTCTCTTTACGCTCACGTCCTGTCAGCTTACGACTGTTTTTAGCAAATATACGCAGCAAAATGTTATATGTTATATTACAAGAATATTTTGCTTATACCAAACCTCAATAAGAGCACCAGTTTTCATTACTCTGCTCTATTTTGTGTAGTTTACTAGCTAGATGGTGGATTTATTAGAGTAAATTGTTGGGTACATGCAAGCAGCATTTTGTCTGCATACAATATAAACAGGATACACAGGATAAACTACAAAGGCTCTAAATAATTAAATCTAGTCAAAATGGGTAACCAGGCTGTGTAATAGCCTCGTGCAACATTTTCTGCTTGAGAGCTCTTATTGGCTACTGCTGCTCACTGTTTTCAAAATGTTTTATTGATCACAAAAGGTGTGAATAAAATGTGTTTGAAAATCTACAAAATTTTAAGATAACTCAGATTTTTAATCAGACACTTTGATTTCTCTAAGCTTAAAATCCAATTTGTGCACGTTGTCTTAGACCTAAAAACCTGTTTGAGACAGCAGAATTGTGCACCCATCTCCACCTTGTATTTAAAAAACTAAAAGATCTATTTTTCTTTAATAGTTGGTATAACATAAATATATTATTAAACACGTATGCAAACTGAGTTGTATGTTTTATTGATTTGTTTTGTTACAAAGCTGTATGGTGGGATGGTCAATTAGCCAGCCATTTCAAGAATTTAAGAAATGCTGTCACGTGTAGTAAGAAGAAGCTAGTTTGGAGAACAAAACAAAAAATTGTGTTATTAGAGGAAAGACAAAGTGCGTAAGCATCTATGTTTATTTTTTTACTTAGTCATTGACAATATGCTTATAATATATAAAGGATAACAATCCTAATACTGGTACTAATAATAATGATAATGTTTATTATAGAGCACTTTTCAAAAACCAAGTTACAAAGTGCTTCACATAAGATAACAAATTAAAACCAACAATATCAAAAATCATACTGAACAACAATAAAATGAACCAGATAAAAAATGTAAACCAAAATCAAATTAAAAAAATCTAAAATTAAATAATAAAACATTTATTATAACAAAAGAAAAGACAACTCTATATGATGTCAAGCTACACTTATAAAAACTTCACATATAAAATAAACCTGATAAATAACATCTTTACACAACCTACACTTCCAGAACCAAGGGGTTAACCTTGGTAAAATGACCAGGTTGAGGGTCTGCTTGAGTCGGGCTGCTACAGAAGTGATTCTAACCTGAAAATGTTTTTGTATTCTGGAAGATAGACATTTGAAAGACTGTAGGGCCGACCTTAAATCAAGGTGTCTCAGTTTCAGTGGGAGTCACTGATTGACTGATCCTGTAGGAAGTTTTTAATATTTGGAAAATAGTGTTTTCTAAAACTATTAGTTTATGATGATGTTAAAAACGACATCGGTCTGGCAATTTGACTTCTAATGTCTTTATCCCCGAGGATATGTTGCTCTTTACCACCAAAACATCAATAGGAAGAAAACTGAAATATCGTTTTGCTTGTAATTTTACTCTTTAAGCTAAAGTTTTATTGCAACTCAATGATTTGTAGGTAATCAGTGCCTGAATGTCTTCAAGCAATTCCTGTCAAGTTATTCTATGGTCGAAGAGGATCAGAGATGTGGCTCATCAAATTCAGATGAGTTTTGTACAGTGAGCAACAGTGAGGACAATTTCTGCAGCAGCAGCATCAGCATCAGAAAAGCCCCCACTGGATTTGATGATGAGGCAGCAGACAGAGCACATCAGAACAGGATATATAAATATACGTCGGAATGATATACAGCTATAATAAAAAGATGATTTGAGCATCCAAATTCATTCTTGACCTTTGGGAACAGTATGTGCAATTAAATAATCTGAGATCAGAGGACCACTGAAGATTTCAACTACAGTTTTTCAGCGATTGTGAGGGGTTGTTTATTCACTAAAGAATAATACAGTAAGATGCAGTTGAAAGCTCCAAAAAGATAGTAAGTGGACATTTGAGCATCGATAATTTTGTTACACGCACTGCCAATTGTTATTTAGAGCATACGTTATTTAAGTTAGTAAACTGCACTCACAGAGTGGCATGTAAGCTACAGTATACAATGTAAACAGAGCTCTGGCCTCTCCTGATCCTACACCTTACTGGACAAAGACGTGTGCCTTTTTGAGAGCTGTCAATTTTTGCCTGTTTACTGCTGTGACTATGTTAATATAGTTGCTATGGTGTCCGTAGAAACTCAAATGCCACAGGCTTTGGGACCTTATATGTCCTTTAGTTCATAATGCATACAAAGATGGCAAATCCATATCACTCCAAATTAGTACATATATCGACCTGCAGGACGAGCAACATGGAGGCCGTGGTGCCGACAGAGGGCAAATAAACCTGCACTTGGCATGACCATAAACTAAACCAGACGCCTTTAACCAAAGATACTGGCTCAATGCCCTTACTGTATTTGTTTTCATTCTGGAGAGCTGACCAATCCTAGTTTAGACTGGGAGGAGACTAGCCCGCCTTCATGTTAGACACGCCTCTATGTTCAAGGAACACCGCTTCATACATACACTGTTGTTAGCGACGTAGCCACTACGGCCAATTTAATTTTTGACATTTTCATTTGCGACCACTTCTCAGAACTTCACTTTTTATCACGGCCAGGTGAATGCACGAGTAGCGGTTTACTGGTTGGGCCCCGTTACACTGGTGTGTCAAATTGTTGCTGGTGGCAGTCCTGCGAGGTAAGTTCAAGTAGTGTTAGCACGTTAGCCGGATACCCCTGTACTGATGGGGGTTGGTTGTTGTGCTAACGTAGCATTTAGCTAGCCGCTATATAACCTTGCCGAACAGACCAGATAGCGATCTAAGACTGTTGGCTTTTCTGTGATGGCTTAACGTTTTGGTGTATTTTCGTTTTTCATCAAAATAACTGGGGTTTCAGTAGCGGCTACATTAGCTTGGAGCGCCGATAAGTTAGTCAAGCTAGTCTAAGTAAGGCTAGCAAGCTAAGAGCGGCGACCATGAATTAGCTGACATGCTAAAGCTGAGCAGACTGACCTGACAACATGCAGTTTTGTTGTTAGTTTGTTCTTGCTATATACATTATTGGTGCCTAGTTCGGGTTTTTTCATGAAATAAACGTTACTGTCAGAGAACCCGCTTGTGTGAAAACAAAATATTTTTCTGTCGAACTTCTCGCATAACTTGACGTTAATGCGACGTTAGCGTTATGTTGAAGCTAGTGTTAGCTTGTTAGCCAGATAGCGTTCTTCCTGACCTAACCAGCTAGCATAGCCAGAATTAATTACTGACCATGTATCTTTATTTGACTACCTTGGTGTAGCGGTAGCCCATATGTTACAGACTAAGCAGCCGACTATTTTGTCGCGTTGTCAGCTGCGATGAAGCATGCTGATGCATGTCTTTTCGACATCTTCTACCTAACAGCAAGGGTAACGTCAGTTAGCCAACACGTTCAGCTTCAGCTTTTTTTTTTTTTTTTTAATAAGCAGAGTGCCGTTTACTGAGCAATGACCCGAGAGTGACAAACAGACACTAACTGAGTCTTTCTGTCAATTAGCCCTCTTTAGTCTGCAGATAATAAAGGTTAGCTTGCTTGCCACAGAACTTCGAGCTAGGACGAACGCCAACGTCAGCCATCAGACAAGCGAAAGCGGTCAGCTCACCGAAGACGGATGGCGTTAAGCTCGGTGTTTGGCAGAGAGGGGGAGGGGATGAGGCAGGGCTAAAGCGAGCGAGCGAGAGACAGCGCCTACATGCCTGTAAAGTGTTTACTGGTAGCTAAATGTTAGCTTTTTTTTGTAGCGCTAGTCAACAAATTTCGCCTTGTTTTACTGTCTGCCGTATTTGCTTCGCGTTTCGGCAAATAATATTTTAAGCCGGATATGCGACAGACACGATCTCGGCGACTCAAGACCGTACGCTCAGGCACCGTGTTTTCCGAAACTGGTGGTGCAGGGCAGTGAGGCACAATGTCTGCTCACTGCTGACCAACTGCAATGACGTTGGCTTAGGGAACATCAATAAATTACTTTTCTCTATATACACGTATGGGGTGTGCTGAGGAGCTAAATGTCTTTTTGCTGTTATGTAATCGTCAAATTGGCAATTTATATTGTCAGATATCTCCACAATTTTGCTTTGTTTTCATGTTTAAGCCGAATGAATAGTAACAAAATATTTTGTGATTTATTTACATATAAACATATCATGAAATATCAGCATAAAGTGTATATTCAGGGAAAAAAATATGAATGATATAAAATGTGTCTATTGAGTTTTAAATTGGTAACTCTAGTAACTTCATTGCATTTTGATGACTGGATTGAGAAGCCCTTTGCACCGATGTCAATTATTTGAAAGACGGTCCCTAACTGGCTGCCACAGCCATTCTGTTGAACAATGATAGCACGTCTATTTAGGGACAGTGATGGACAAGCATTTTGTCTATTAATTTACTCATAGCCTTTGTTTTGATGCACTAAATTAGTCTGCCTGATTTGTTTCCCCATGTTTTTGTAAACTTGGTACACCTGGTACACATGTGAAATAGTCATTCAGTCATTTTGTCATCAATATGCCTTTCCAAGTGTAAATATAATGCAAATCAAGGTTGCATCTAAAATAATTGCATGGAGTGAAGATGTCAAAATGTCACTGTGATAGTTGCACTGTGGGAACCTTTCACACCAGTCTTCTCTCGGAACGCCAGTATTTCAGGCTTTAAGTTGTTGCATTTGGGAAATATTATAAGACAGAGGAGATTAGTTTTACATTCAGAGCTTAGTTATGCAAAAAACATATTTTTAAGATTCTATGGTTTTAGCCTCTGGTTAACCCTGACTCTTAAGTTTCATTCAATAATTGTCCCGGTAAGTGCCTGTGCTACCCTTTTACTGCAAAAGAAATAGTAGACTGCACACACTTGAAGAATGCTTGAAATAATCTGTTTTAGATTCACAGACTGATTAAAACCCCTGTTTACTGTCATCTGTCTATGTCCACTCTAGCCCCTTTGAGTATGCATATACAATGAAGAGGCGTGTGGAGGACCAGGAACCAATATTTGCGCCCCAGCAACAGCAATCACGTCGTCCCCCAGTGCAAGGTATTGCAGACAGCTTCCAGCACCGGGCCCTCGCCCCGGCCCCTACTGTGATAGAGGCAGCAGCAGATAACATGCAGCCATCCACCGGCATCCAGTATTCTCTTCCTCAAGGCTACCAGGTACGTTGTGTTCAGTTGGGTCTTAGATTAACTTTTGCCAAGCACCAAATTCCAGTAAAATTAGTCTTTAGTGAATATATGGATATAAGACAGAAGTCACATTGGCTGTAAACCTTTTTAAAGGATGAAAGACAAGACGTTAGACTTCTGCAGCCTTTCAAACTTTGTTTCTATGGACCATTTTACACTTGCTCTTGAGCTGATCAAATGAAAAAGAAACAGTAGTGCTGTATGTTTGATTGGCTGCCTGTTAAATTGGCTCTTCTCAAAGGACCACCCTCTAAACTGAATGTTTATTAAAAAAGTAGGTGCATCTTGCATTGTGGATGTTTTCACAGTGCAAGATTCAGTTTTATTCAGTGTCATTGTAATAATATGTACAAGACTTTTTGTAACCCTGCTGAGGACACTGTTATCTTTAAGGTTTATGGATCCTAAAATTCTATTAATTATTTTTCTCATAAAAAGGTGCCTACAATGCCTCAGAGCACAAGTGGACATGGACACGGACATGGACATAACAATGCTGCACCTCATGTGGGTCCCCACGCACACAGCCTAGCAGTCCAGGGCCCTGCAGTGGTCCAAGGTCATGTTCATCCACCCGCACCCATGACTTCAACCCAAGGACAGCAGTTTCAGCGACTGAAGGTAAAAAAAAACCAACAAACAACTGCTGCCTGGGTAAAGTGTGTCGACATACGATAATAAAATCACCCATGAAACAAATGAAAATTGTTTATTTCCCATAGTACAAAGCAAGACCTTCTTTAACATGAAGATGATTGGTGTTTTTGACTTTTCTGATTCTAAGTTAATTTTTGTTCTGCATTCAGTGGTTACAGAATGTCAGATTTTTGGAAGAATCCGGCAATAATTTTTCACTCTTTACTTTATAGGTTGAAGATGCCTTGTCCTATCTGGATCAAGTGAAGCTGCAGTTTGGGAATCAGCCACAAGTTTACAATGATTTCCTTGATATAATGAAAGAGTTTAAGTCACAGAGGTAAGTTCTACTTTTCTACTGGATCAAGGTTTAACATGTAACATGCAGAACAATATCTGGACCCAGTTGATGATGAATCAGATGCTAAGTTACTATCATTCATTCTGTTGCTACAGCATCGACACTCCTGGAGTCATCAACCGTGTGTCCCAGCTCTTCAAGGGCCACCCAGACCTCATTATGGGCTTTAACACTTTCTTGCCACCCGGATATAAGATTGAGGTTCAAACCAACGATCTAGTCAATGTGACCACGCCAGGTCAGATTCACTACATTACCCCACATGGTATTTCTGTTCAGAACATCCCTGTGAGTGGAGCATCCAGCCAACCTGCGAGCCACCACCAGCACCAGAGTCTGCCACAGGCTGGCCCACAAACTGCCACCACCACCGCCACCACCACCACCACCCCACCCATCCCCACCCAACCGGCTCCAAATAAAACCAGCAAGGTAGAACACAGGCTTCTATATTGGTCCACTGAAGTGCGTTTCATAGACTAGAGCGTATACTGGGCTTCTTATTGCTCCTTTTTCCCAGACTGAAATCTCACTACATTTTTAATTCAATTATTTATGCATGTATTTGGAAATTGGCTTAAAGATGACCAAAAGTTCTCAGCCACTTTTTGTCTTTTTGCACAGAAACTGAATCTTTACTTGATGATTGTAATGACATGCTTGTGCTCTGCTCTGTCAATCCCATAAGCCAATTCAGTCTCCAGCCCACACACCAACCAGCCAGCCCAACCCATCCATCCCATCCTACGCCTCGCCGCGCTCACCTTCGGTTCAGTCCCACACTCCTGTGAGCAGCACGCCGTCTGGTGGGCCACCTCCTCAGAACAACCAGCCTGTGGAGTTCAACCATGCTATAAACTATGTCAACAAGATCAAGAACCGCTTCCAGGGTCAGCCAGACATCTACAAAGCCTTCCTGGAAATCCTGCACACATACCAGGTAAGAAAATACACACCAATAAAAAAAAATATTCAGGCAATGTACCATATGCTGTTGGTACCCAGCACAAGTGTATGCCTGCTAGAGATAAGAAAATGGGATACACAGTGGTAATCTCACCACCTTTTCTTTAATATTTTTCCAGAAGGAACAACGAAACGCTAAAGAGGCAGGAGGCAACTACATCCCAGCACTGACTGAGCAGGAGGTCTACACTCAGGTGGCAAGACTCTTCAAGAACCAGGAGGACCTGCTGTCAGAGTTTGGACAGTTCCTGCCTGATGCAAACAGCTCACTGGTGAGTCTCCGTGAACACACTCCTACAGCGTGGCCTATTTTAACTGGACTTTATTGCACTAATATGGTTGGTGTTGTGATTGTTCTTGGCTCTGCGGTCTTGTAGTGTTAAATGTTGATGAAATGTCACTGATACTACACTACACTACACATTCCTCTCGTCATTATTATGAACGTTGCGGCAAACAGTTCATAATTATTTAAAATCAGTGGTTTTGCTGTTTTTGCCAAAATATAAAGAGACATTACAACACACATAGAACAATTGCCTAAACACCTGAGTCACTTGTTCCCGACATTCATTAAGTACCCTCACTGCCTTTTATTCTGTCAGGACAGGCTCTCTGTCTTATATTGAGCTTCTACAAAAGTGGACCTTATTTACCCACATTTTCTTTGATGCTTCCTGTTACATGTTGTGCCTTCTTTTTTGGTGAGATTATGATATGTAATGCTCTTCACAGCTGCTGGCCAAGGCTACACCAGACAGGGCAGAGTCGGTGCGCAATGATCATGGCGGCACTGTAAAGAGGCCCTTAATGAACAACAAACAGAGGCTAAGCCAGAACGGCCTGCCAATCAGGAGACCTACTGGAGTGGGAGCCACACCGCCTATGAAGGTACACCCTTCTCTACATGCTGACTGCATATTCAGCTGTTTGTACTGTTTGTTTCTGCCATATTGCCATGTGATAAACAAATTTCACTACACGTTATACTATGTGTGGTTGTGTATGTATGTGACAAATAAACATCATTTGATTTTTATTATAGATGTCAAGAATGTTGGTCTGCTACAATGGCAATTTGTCTCCAATCTATATTATGAGGGTGGACTAAATATTAGAAACACTTCACAAATACAGTTCGGCAGCATCTACACTACACACTGACTATAAAGTTGAATCAACACCTCTCAAACAGTTTCAACAAAAAAATGACTGCGTGGCTGTTTTATATTAGACTGTATTAGTTTTAGCTAAATTTATCAGATAACCAGGCAACTGGTTGTATTTAAATCTGTCCACACCTCAGAATGATAATATTCTCTTATGTTAGAACATTTACCATTTTCAAAATAAAACATTTCTGAGAGCATGCGACAATCATAATTTTGTAATTTTTTTATACCCTTGCAGAAGAAACCCAAAATAATGGGGAAGGACCATGGCATGACTGAAGTCAGCAAACACAGCACCAGCACTGAAACTATGTTCTTTGAGAAGGTCAGTATTGTTATATTCACTAGCAGTATTGTGTATTTATAGTCCAGCAAAAACGAGATGAAGAAGATGAAATCATCTCAAAGGAATGTTTGTTAATTTTGTGTGTGTGTGGGGGTGTTAACAGGTGAGGAAGGCTCTCCGGAGCTCTGAGGCGTATGACAACTTCCTGCGGTGTCTTCACATTTTCAACCAGGAAGTGATCTCACGTGCTGAGCTGGTGCAGCTAGTCATCCCATTTCTTGGGTGAGTTTAAACAATGCTTTATTGCTTCTATAACTACTGTTGTGCATTGTAGCTAAATATTAAATCCATAAATCACTCAGGTGTTCAGAACTATGGAGATATGAAATATAACTATGCCAATAATTTTGTTGATCCTCAATGTGAGTGTCAGTATTTAATGAGATGTTTTTTTCTGATATAACATCATGTCCTTGTTGCACTCGTCAGATTTGGATTTTAATGAAATATAGTATTGATTTTATATGTGTTTCATCATCCATGTACGGCACATTTAATATTTCAGTGAAAAATACCAACTACCAATCTGTCATCCACGTAGCCTCACTATGAATTGTTTATTTCACATATATTGTGGCATGATTGACAGAAAATTCCCAGAGCTTTTTACATGGTTTAAAAACTTCCTGGGCTACCGAGAGTCCAGTCACGGGGAGTCGAGCCATGCAGAGAGTTTACCCAAGGAGCGTGCGACAGAGGGCATCGCCATGGAGATCGACTATGCTTCCTGCAAGAGGCTGGGGTCCAGCTATAGAGCACTGCCGAAGAGCTACCAGCAGCCCAAGTGCACAGGAAGGACGCCACTGTGCAGAGAGGTGAGTCACTAAAGGAAGTCTGCTTATTAAAGATATTTCTGTTATGATAAGTTGTTTGTTCTCTCCTACAGGGTTACAAAATATTGGGTATTGATTGATTTGTCCAATGATGAACTAATAGATTACTTGACAGAGTGTTTCACCACAGAAACATGGCAATCTTCTAACTAGATTATGTTACAGTGTGTTCATTACATAGTATTGGTGCATTCAGAATGAACTATAAAGCATTTTTAAGATTGATTACAATCAGTCGGGCTGGATTATGAAATCTTATTTATTAATTTGATTACTTATTTTCCTGCCTTTTGTGATGTTTGTGCCCACGGTTATTTTGACAGCTTTGCCAATGAAATCCTTCACACAAATGCTTTGATTAAACGAAAATTTTAATTGAATTGAATGTCTAATTGCAGGTCCTGAATGACACGTGGGTGTCGTTTCCATCATGGTCTGAGGATTCTACATTTGTGAGCTCCAAGAAGACTCAATATGAGGAGCACATTTACAGATGTGAGGATGAGCGCTTTGAGGTGAGGAATACTCAGTCCACTAACACACAAAAGTAAAAACTGTAGGTTCTTGTATGGTTATAATGGGTAAAATCTTTTCTCACGAGTCAAAAGACCACAGAAAAACCTTACATATAGATATCCAAGGATAACATTGCTACTGACACGATCAACCATAATCACGTAGTTAAACTAATTTGTCAAAAATGTCACTGTGATTTCATCCCCTTTAGCTGGATGTTGTGTTGGAAGCCAACCTTGCCACGATACGAGCCCTGGAGTCAGTGCAGAGGAGGCTTTCTCGCATGTCAGCTGAGGAGCAGCTGCGTTTCAAGCTGGACAACACAATGGGCGGCTCCTCAGAGGTCATTCACCGCAAAGCTATCCAGAGGATATATGGAGACAAGGCCCACGACATCATCGATGGCCTCAAGAGGAACCCAGCAGTGTCTGTTCCCATAGTGCTGAAAAGGTTAAATAGATTTTAGTTTCTTATCTGCCTCTGGACTTAACAGTTGTTCATATTTTATAAGATTTGATTTAGGATCACTTGAGGTTGTGCATCACTTTTTTATGTCACTGTTTCAGATTAAAAATGAAGGAGGAGGAGTGGAGAGAAGCCCAGAGAGGCTTCAACAAAATCTGGCGGGAGCAGAATGAGAAGTATTACCTGAAGTCACTCGACCATCAAGGCATCAACTTCAAGCAGAATGATATCAAAGTGTTGCGCTCAAAGACCTTACTGAATGAAATTGAGATGCTGTATGATGACGTGAGTAAACCTGTTCTCTTGACAATAACTTGATTAATTCAAAAGAAGGAAAACATAATGACCCATTGTGATTGGTGGTTTGTGGTGGTGCTTTTGATACAGTCATTGCTTTCCACAACACAGATGAATTTTATCTTTTGAAAGCTGTAAATGGAACTTGAATCACCAGCTCGTGTTGTCTAGATTGTTTTGCGCT